>NW_006399893.1:2770313-2796650 GCF_000299155.1 Elephantulus edwardii | reverse complement strand
CTCCCCAGGATGAATCTATTTGCTTTCTTGGCAGTCCATGGTAATTCAATATTCTTCTCCAGCACCACAGCTCAAAGGCATCAATTCTCCTTCTATCCTCCACAGTCATTGTCCAACTCTCTGATGCATAACAAGTGATTGCAAAGACCATGGCCTGTATCAGACGCACCTTAGTCTCCAGAGACACACCGTTGCTTTAGAGTACTTTAGAGAGGTCCCTAACCGCAGACTTTCCCATCGCAATATGTTTTTTTTTATTTCCTGGCAGCTGGTGCCAAGAGTGTTGACCATGGAGCCGACCAAACTGAAGCTCTGAACAATCTCAATCTCTTCACCATCCATCCTGATGCTGCTAATTGGTCCAGTGGTGAGAATCTTTGTCTTTTTTACATTGAGCCTCAATCCATACCAACTGACATATTTCAGCTAACAGATGCTGCCCTGGATGTGCTCATCGAGTTGTGCCTTCTAAGAAATCTGGAGAACAACCACTTGGCCTCCTGCTGAGCTCACCTTTTTTTTTTTACCTACAGTAGTCTTTCTTCAAGCTTTCCCAGCATCCTCCATTTCTGTGCTGACCTCTTCATCTCATAAACAACATCCCTGACCTATCATCTCGCTCTCCTTTACTTTATTTACACTATCCCTCATTGCAGAGAACTAGATTATTAATAGGTTTACTTATTTTCAGGTTATAAGTTTCACAGAACATTTGCTGTCTTGTTTTTAGTTGTATCTCACAACTGAGACATAAAGCTCAACACCACACAAGTTGTCATAGACTTGATCCTTACTCATATTGACCCTATAGGACAGATTAGAGTTGCTCCACAAGATTTCCAAGGTTGAAATATTTCAGGAGGCCAACTGTGACATCTTTCTTCTACAGAAATGCTGTGAAGCAGCCAAGTACTTCATTGTTGCACCAATATTGCCACAAAGTAGATTTGTGGCTGTTAGGGGTGACCGAGTTTGTTCTGACTCACAGCATCTCTGTGTACAGCAGAATAAAACTCTCCAGATCCTAAATAAGCCACACATTTGCTGCTGTGTACACGCTCATGTCTGCAGTCATTTTGACAATTTTCTTGAGGGTCTTCTTCTTCCTTTTCTTTAGTTTACTCTCTACCAACCACTGGGATCAGGAGTGACTTCCACTTCCTAAATAACATGCCTCTGCAAACTCTATGATCTTTGATAAATGTTGATAGTTTCAGAGGGGCTTCAGGCCTTTTGTTCATAGGGTCACTGTGAGTCATGCTCAACTTGAAGGCAATCAACTCTCTCTCTCTCTCCCTCCCCCAATCATGTTTTCTTTCTCCAAGGATTGGGTCCTCCTGATCACATGACCGAAGCATGTGAGAATAAAAGCATGTTATTCTCACCACTATGGATGGAGAATTTTGGCTGCTGCTTTTTTCATGATATAATTAATTGTTATTTTGCCATCTATGGTTTATTCAATGTGCTTTGCCAGCATCACAATTCAAAGACATCATTTCATCTTCGGTCTTCCTTCTTCATGGTTCCATTTTCATGGTCACAAGAGGCAACTGAAAATACTGCAGCAAATATTTATTGTATAAATAATTAACATCTTTGTTATTTTTGGTACTTAGCATAATGTCCTATGTACCATAATGTCTAGGAGTTCTGGTATAATGTATAGCATAATATATGAGATCTCTGTGGGTTTATCCAGACTCCAGGCCTCTGTAAATTGTGAATTCCATTAGAGTCTGCAATTATAATTGGTTTTCCCCAGTCTACTCAAACATTCTTTTATAGGAACTTTGAGCAAACATTCAGTAATGGCAACTGGTCACCATTCACTTCTTGTCTGATAGCAAACAAAACAGTTGCTTATGGAGGCAATTAACTACACATTCTAATTCTTCCATCTCTGTCTCTGAGGAATAGAGACAGTGCTATATGCCTTGGAAGACCACTTTGAAAGCATTTAAAGTCCTGGACACTATGCAAGAGAACTAAGAAGTAGAACAGAAACACCAAACAAAAATTTACTGAGATGTCTGTGAAAGCATGACCTAGGTGTCCAAACCAAGAAATCAAATACCATAAAATTACTGCTTGTATGTAAAGAGCCTTAGAAGTTGCTCTTTTGTCATAGTTGTATTGATAAACATGCCTATCCAAATATTTTGTTAATGTAATGAACCTCCAAAACTACAGCATTGAGATAATCTTTAAACTTTAACTCATAAATAGTCCTTAAAGTCTTCTGAAAACCAAATAACAGTTTAACTTAACTATTAAAGAGTTAACTGCCTTGAGCATTGTGCTCTTTTAGACCCATCAATATGAAATCCAATTAAAAATAGCACTGGAAAGATTAAATAAGGAACTCAGGGAAAAGTGATGCTGGGAGAAACATTTTGGTAAAAGAAGAATGACTGTGAAGCTTGAAGAAAGTAATCCATGTCACTTAATTTTACATGTACAAACTGAAATTAGTCCATGTTCTGCTGAGTATATTCTTAAAACAAAAACCAAAATACTAGCTATAGTTGAGATACATGGTGATTAATGCAGCTGTCTAACAGATATTAATAACTTCCTTTATTATGTCATTTCAACAATCACTTCCTCTGAACTTTCACAAACATTTGATTTTCATCCAGATGTATTAAAAGGAATGAATAGGAATATTATTGCTGAATGCCATCAAGTACATTCCAATTCCTATCTAGCCTACATGGCAGAGCAGAACAGACCCACAGAGCAAACTTTATGGCAGTAGAAAGTGAGGTCTCTTTCCCATCAAGTCACTCTGTGGGTTCAAACTGCCAGTCTTTCTGTTGACAGGAAAGAGTTTAACCATTGCACAATTAGTACTCTTTAGCAATGGTATAGAATGTTCATCTAGAAAAATGTACATCAAAAGTATTAGCCATATATAGAAATACAGATTTGTTGTAAGTTTATGTATAACCAAGTTTCTATGACATTATTCCTATAAATTTTTAAATTTTTAAAATGTATAAATCATGTTGCATTTTTATTCAATCATTCATATTTTGTTTTATAATATTAAAATTTATTATTGTAATATATTTAAGCCTCATGTCACAATATTGAAAGATGCTATAGGCAATATATTGGGAAAGACAGTGATAGATCCAGAGAGAATCTAAAGAAGATAGAGAGATTATACAGAATCACTGTACCAGAAAGAATTGATTGACAATGAAAAATTTCAAAAGTATCAAATGAACAGGAGCTAATGGTAACCAGGGAAGAAGTGGAAGCTGCATGGAAATCATTGGTAAAAACATAAGGCCACAGAAATCTATGGGATACCAACTGACTTGTTTCAATTAACAGATGCAACTTTGGATGTGCTTAGCAGTCTATGCCAGCAAATCTGGAATATGGCTGTCTGGTCACTGGATTTGAAGAGGTGCACATTTGTTCCCATTTCCAAGAAAGATGATCTAACAGGATGTGAAAACTATTGAATAATATATTAGTATCACACGCAAACAAATTGCTGCTGAAGATCATTCAAACATGTTTAGAACAGTACATAGATAGGAAACTGCCAGAAGTTCATGCACGATTTAAAAGAGGCCATGGCACAATAGATATCACTGATGATGTAAGATGGATCCTGGCTGAAAGTAAGGAATACCAGAAGAATGTCTCTTTGTGCTTCATTGACTACGCAAAGGCATGTGACACTGTGAATCATAACAAGTGTGGTTGACATTGAGAAGAATGGGAGTCCCAGAGCACTTAATTGTGGAACCAGGAACAGAAGACTGTGTGTGAATGAATCAGGGGAACACTGCACAGTTTAAAACTGACAACAGAGTGTGTCATGGCTGTAGTATCTCTCCATACCCATTCAATCTGTGTGCTGATCAAACTATAAGAGAAGTTGAACTCTATGAAAAGGAGTGTGACTCCAGGACTGGATAGAGACTCAATAATCTGCTTTATGCAGATGACACAACCTTGCTTGCTGAAAGTGAGGAGGACTTGAAGCACATGTTGCAGATAAAGGAATGCAGCCTTCAGCATGGATTGCATCTCAATGTCAAAATAACACTTACCACTGGACCGATAGGCAACATCGTGATGTATAGAGAGGCGATTGAAACTGTCAACAGCTTCATCTTGCTTGGATCCACAATGAATACCCTAGATACAAGCAGTCAGAAATAAGGAGATGCATTGCATTGGAAATATCTTTAGTAAGGGAACTCTCCAAATTGTTGAGGAGTAATTAAGTCAGTTTGAGGACTAAGGTGTATCTGATTCAGGCTATAATTTTTCCAATCCCTTGCTATGCATCCCAGAGCTGAACAATGAATAGGATGACAGAAAAAAGAATTGATGCCTTTGAGCTGTGGTATCATAGAAGAGCACTGAAAATCCCATGAACAACCAAGAGAACAAATATATATGTCTTGGAGAGGGTGCAGCCAGAGTGCTCTTTGGAGGTAAGAATGATGAGGCTTCATCTCACTTTCTTTGAGCATGTTGCTAGGAAGGGTGATTCCTTGGAGAGGGACATAGTGCTGGGAAGGGTTGAGGGTAGGCAAAGAAGAAGAAGACCCCTGACCATGTAGATTGACATCGTGACTGCCACAATGGACTCCTGTGTTTCTAGAAGTGTGAGTGTGGCACAGGATAGACCAAGGTTTAGATCTTTTGTTCATAGGGTCACTATGAGTTGTACTAGACTTGACGGCACCTAACAACAACAACCACCACCACCTAAATCATATTTTAAAATTTATTAACATTGTTGTTGTTGATTATATCAAGTCAAAGATGACTCACAGCAACCCTATGAACAAAAGACCTGAAGTTTTCTGTAACTGTCGCTGTTTCTCAAAGTTCAAAAAGTTTCAGAGGCATGTTGTTTAGGAAGTGGATACCACTCCTGCTTCCAAACATGTCTTGATCTGGGAGCTCCACCAAATACTGCTCACCACAGGTAACCATAACGGCATTCCACACCCCAATGGCAAAGAGTTCAGCATCATAACCACTCCAGCAAATTGATAGACCAGTGCTGCACCACTCAGAAGAATGTTCCTCTAAACTATAATTACACTAGGCCTGAAGGCCCAACCAACTTATTATACCAAGGCCCTCCAGGAGGTTGTGTGATTCTAAACAAGAGGCTTAATAAAAAACAAACATGCCACACAGCCCTCAACCAAAACAAGAGAGCCCACCTTTCAGAGTAGAACTGCTTCCCCCAGTCTCCCTTTCATCTGTTCTTGTTAACTGTGGTGGAATCCAGTACGACCCATAGCGACTTTATGAACAAGAGACTGGAACCCTGTTCTGTAACTATCATAATTTCTCTATGTTCATAGACTTTCCAAAGGCATGTGGTTTAGGAAGTGGATGAAACTCCTGCTTCCAAACCTGAATCAATCTGGGAACTTCACCAAACACTGTCCATGATGTAATGTATTAAAATACTTAATCACTGACTTCCCCTTTACTCAATTTATTATATTTGTTAATTTTTTGTTCCCCTTTCCTTCCATTCCAAGATGGATTCTATCTGTATTTAAACCTTTCCTTAGCTTTTTATATTAGTGATATTACACCATAACTGTGACTGAGTTATGCTGTTCAGTACACCTTGTTCTAAGGTCCATGCTTATTTTGGGGTTGGAGATATATATATATATATATAAATATATATATATATATCACCAAACACCAAAATAACATAACAGGCAAAAGTCTTTTTGAATAATAAAGGAATATATTATCAAGACTTATTTCAATAGACAATATCAAATCACAAGACTAAAAAGATATGTGAAATACATGTCTATGTAAGATAAATCTCTCTTATTTTTTATTTGTGAAACTTTATACTTAAGGCAAAGCATGTCATATGCAGTCATGTGTATTATTTTAATATTGGGTTTCTTAGAAGGATATGACTTACATAATAGCCGTCTGACTTTATCACAACAGATATGCTTTTCAGCATCCTACTTTAGAATCATCATCAAGAGATTAGAGGAAGACTGATCAACAAGCTACACTATACAAATGATACAACCTTGCTTGCTGAAACTGAGGAGGACCTGAAGCGTTTATCACAGAAGGTCAAGGAGTGTAATCTTCACTATGGATTGAAGCGCTACATACATCAAGAAGACAGATACTCATCGCTGGGCCAAATTGCAGCACCCTGATAGATGGAGAAGAGATTGAGGTTGTTAACAACACTTTCTCGGTTCCACAATCAGCACTCTTAGCACCAGTAGTCAGAAAACTAAAAGACAAACTGCAGTGGAAAAATCTACTGTCAGGAAAATTTTCAGAGTACTTAAAAGTAATGATGTAACTCTAGAGACCCAGGTGCACCTAATCCAGGCCATGGTTTTAGCAATTACTTGTTATGCATGTGAGAGCTGGACAAGGAATAAGGATGACAGAAGAAGAATTGATGCCTTTGAATTGTGGTGCTAGAGAAGAGTCTTGAACATACCATGGACAGCCAAGAAAACAAGTAGGTCCATATTGGAGAGGATGAAAGCAAGTTTCCCTTTGGAGGCTAGGATTTTGAAGCTCTGTCTCACTTACTTTGGGCACGTGGCCAAAAGAGACTAGTCCTTGGTGAAGGACATTATGCTCAGATGGGTGGAGGGACGGTGCAGGAAAGGAAGACCCCAGATGAGATGGATTATTGATACAATATAAAAGGGGTAGGTGAGTCGGAATCAGTGAGAGTGACTCAAGACAGCCAGGCTTCAGAGCTATTGTACATAGGATTGCTATGGGCCACAGGCAACTTGAGGGCACATAATAACAACAATAATGGCATCTTGCTTATTTATACATAAACGTGCCTGTTTTCTACATGTTTTAAATGGCTTGAGAAAAACCAAAAGATATATCTATAGAATATGCTTTTAAGATGTATCAAACTCCCTTTAGTTAAATATATAATTTTTAATTAGTTTATGGAGGTAAGAAAGTATTATGTGTTAAAGAAAGTTGAATAACACAATCACAACTCAAAAATTATTTTTCCTCCCTTAAAACACTTTCTATATTTTCAAAAATCAAATGAGAGAGAAAGAAAACAAGCAAACAAACAAAAGCTATAGGTCAGGAATCCCGTCAACAATATTTTTTCAAAAAACAGCTTCTCATTGGTGATAAAATGATATTGTATGCTCAGGATGATTAAAAGAGATTACTAGGCACTAGTTAGTAGCCAGGGAGCTCTGACAACTTATTCTGTAGTGAGTTACACTGCTAACCTGAAGGTTGTATACATTTCCTGGGGTTGGAATCCACCAGCGTCTTTGCAGGAGAAAGATTGGCAGTGCTCACAACTGAGGTTCAGAACCTTGGAGACCCAACTGAGGGTCATGAGGAGTTGTAACAGTCTCAACTGGCAGTGAATGAGTAATTTAATAGTTAGCGATGACTTCAGAAAAGAATGAATTACTGTTATAAAGCTGGTTCTCATTAATCCTCTTACAAGCAAAGAGTCTAGTCTGCCTTACAGTAGTGACTCTATAAGACAAAGAAGAGTTTCTCTACAGGGATTCCAAAACTATAATCTTTATTGAAGTAAATTATCACATCTTCCTCCTGCAGAACTGCTGGTGGTCTTGAACCACCAACCTTTTGGTTAACAGCCAAGGTTTTACATACAGTATCATCAGGGATCCTTATTAATCCTCTTAAAAACTGCCAGAAATAGGTTAGGTTGAAGAAAAAGAGACAACTATTTCTATTTGATGAAAAAAGAATCTAAAAATGGAGACACAAACCTAGATCAAACAGCAAAGTGGACCCGAAAAGATTAGAAACAGAATCAGTGTCTCACACGGTGGTAAGCTGAAGGGAGACCAAAAGGTCTTTTTCAATGCTAATAATGTATGTGTGTGAATGTGCATGCATACTTGTGGGCATGAGGATTATTATTAATAAAGACATTTAGTGGAAGATATTAAAATCAACAGTCAGCACTACTGGAGAACAACCTCTGAGGTTTCCAAATCAAATGTTTTGTCAAAGTCTTTACCGTGTTTCCACCTAGAAAGAGAAGAAATCAATCAAGCAGGCAAACAGAACATTATCAGGCAAATTGCTGAGTTTGAGAGCCCTTTTGATCAGAGTTTCTGACATCTCAGTAACTTAGAAAGCCTAAAGCAGCCCAGGCTAAGGCTATATCACTTGCCAAAGTAATGAGGAAATAATAAAACATCACACGATATGGAGGAGTCTTGAGGGAATTATGGTAAGGGAAATCTCTGAGTCACTAAAGGACAAATACTGCATAAAACTGCAGTTATAAAATAGGTTAGACATGGGGAAGTTGGGGAGGGAATGGGGGAAAAGTGGATAGAAAATGAACAGTGCATTAGAACAGATAAGGGAAGAAATGTCCAAAATGAATATATGATTATGTATTATTATACATATGAGAACAATCTTAAACAAGAGGTCATTGAGGGATGGGTTGGGAGAAGAGGAAAGGGGGGAGAAAATGTACAACAATGAATGAATAAAAGAAAAATAAAACTAATGCAAAAGACTAAAAACTAAGAAAAAAACAATTACATTAAGACAATTATGATAATTTGTTGTTATGTGCTGTTGACTGCGACTCCTAGTGACCCTATGGACAATAGCTCTGACCCTGCTCTATCCTGAGCCAATCGCACTGCCTCTGATACACCTAACCCCATTACTCAGTCACTGTGTCAGTCCATCTCATCCAGAGTTTTTATCTCCTGGGCTGTCCCTTCATCTTTCCAAGCAGATGACCTTCTATAAGGGCTGGTCCTTCTTGACAACATGCCTGACATGTGTGAGGTGAAGTTTTAAAATATTTACTGCTAAGGAACAGCTTGGTTTTCACCCTTTCCAAAACAGAGTTTGTTTGTTCTCTTGGTAGTCCATCATATGTTAAACACATTTTTTTCCAGCACCACAATTCAAAGGCATCTATTTTTCTAATATCCTTATTCCTTGGCCAGCTCTCTGATGCATAGCACTAATTGCAAAGACCACAGCCTGGACCAGGTGCACCTTAGTCTCCAGACTGACATAACTGATCTTTAGGACTCTGTAGAGGTCCTTGACAGCAGATTTTCCTAATACAACTTGTCTTTTGATTTCTTGATTGCTGGTGCCAAGAGTGTTGATTGTGGAACCGTACAAGCTGAAATTGTTAACAATCTTAATCTTTTCTCCATCTATGTCACTATGAGTTGCCTACGACTCGACAACACTTAACAACAACAGCATAGAGAGAGATTGGTGGACCTAGTGGACAGAAAGTGATGCTACCAAGCCAAAGGTGGGTGACTTTAATCCACGGCCTGTTTTTAATTTTTTTTGGATCAAACATTCTTCTAGATGATATAACCTTGGTGTGTCCACTTGCCGTACAGAGGTAACTTGTGGTTGCTGTGAAACTGAACATTGTGACACTAATGTGTCAAATGCGATAATGATTACGCATGGTGGACAGCGTTTGGTGGAGTTCCTCAATTCAAACAAGCTTGGAAGCAGGAGTGGCATCCACTTCCCACAATAGCCTGCCTCTGGAAACCCTATGAACCTGGAGAAAGGATGAAAGTTATACAAGTGTTCAGGTGTTTCGTTCATAGGATAGAAATGAGTCTCCTACAACTCAACCGCACTTAACAACAACAGCCTGGTCCACTGGTGAGAATCTCAATTTTCTTAATGTTGCACTTCAGTCCATACTGCAGGCTACAGTCCTTGATGCTTTGCAGCAAATATTTCAGGTTCTCCTTAGCTTCAGCCAGAAAAGTTGTGTGATCTGCATAATACTGGTTGTTGGCGAGTCTTCCACCAATCTACATTCTTCCTTATACAGTCCAGCCTCCTGGATGATCTGTTCTGCATATAGACTTAAAACGTATGGAGACAGGATGCATCCTTGACACACTCCTTTCCTGATTTTGAATGATGCAGTGTTTTCTTGCTCTGTTCGGATGATTGCCTCTTAGTTCAAGTATAGGTTTCGCATAAGCATTATCAGTTTTTCTGGGATTCCCATTCTCCTCTAAGTTCACCACAATTTGTTGTGATCCACACAGCCAGATGTCCTTGCATAGTCAATGAAACAAAGATAGACTTTCCTCTGGTACTCTTTGCTTTTAGCCAAGATCAACCTGCAATTGGCAATCATGTCCCTAGTGCATGGTCTCTTTTAAGCTTAGCCTGTATTTATGGTAGTTCTTTGTCAATTTTCTAGTAATTTTTGGATGATTTTCAGCAGAATTTTGCTTGCATGTGATAGTAATGATATTGTTCGATATTTTCTACACTCTGACAGCTCACCTTTTTTTTTTGAACAGGAATAAATAATGATAATACATCCATAGAATCATTACAGTCCTCTTTTGTGGTATCCTCATTTATCTTTACTTTTTCATTCCTAGTATATCATGACTGTCTGATTTTAAATGGCCTTGTCAATCCATCACAGCTCACTAATGGCTAGTATGTTAATATTTATGTATTCTATATATTTTTTAAAAATGTCCAGTTTTCCAACATTCATACTTTCTATGTTCCATATTCCAATTATTAATGGATACAGGCCATGGTGTTCTCAATTCTTTGCTATGTATCTAAATGCTAGACAATTACTACGGAAAACAGAAAAAGAATCGATGTCTTTGAGTTGTGGTGCTGGAGAAGAGTATTAAACATACCATGGACTGCCAAGAGAACAAACTAGTCTATCCAGGAGAGGGTAAAACCAGGTTGCTTCTGGGAGGCAAAGATTTTGAAGCTTCTTCTCACATAGGTTGGGCACGCTATCGGAGCGACCAGTCCTTTCAGAAGGACATCACTCTTGGAAGGGTGGTGGGTCAGCACAGAAGAGGAAGACCCTGGATGAGATGGATTGACACTGTCACATGACAATGGAGTCAGGTGTTTTGGAGATGGTGAAGTTGACTCAGTAAAGGGCAAGGTTCAAAACTTTTGTTCATAGGATCCAGGTGAGTTTCAATTGATTCATGGCAACAAGAACAGCAATGTTTAGGTTATATATACAATACACTGCATTGCCTCAACAGCACTAATTATACAAAGCCGTAGTAAGAAATTTGTTGTTATTCTTGTGTACCCTGTCAAAACCTAATCTTAGCTCAACCTCCAGCAGATTTTCCAGAGGCAATAAATCTCAAGAGATTATATTACCTATACAAATAATAGCAACAGTGTCTCTCTGGAGACTAAGGTCTGCCTGATACAGGCCATGGTTTTTCAATCACTTGTTATGCATCAGAGAGTTGGACAATGACTAGGGAGGATAGAAGAATTGACACCTTTGAGCTGTGGTGCTGGAGAACAGTATTGAATGTACCATGGACTGCCAAGAAAGCAAACAGATTCATCGTAGAGAGGATGAAACCAGGCTGCTCCTTGGAGGCAAGGATTCTGGGGCTTCGTCTGACATACTTTGGACATGTTGTAAGGAGAGACAGGTCTTTAGAGAGGGACATCATGCTGGGTAGAGTGGAGGGACAGCGCAGGAGGGGAAGACCCTCTATGAGGTGGATTGATTCAGTGACTGGGGTACTCAGGATGGGTTTGTCAGGGGCAATGAGATTGGCACAGGATAGAGCACGGTTTAGGGCTGTTGTACATAGGGTCGCTATGAGTCGCAAACGGCTCCACGGCACATAACAACAACAACAACATACAAATAATATTGTATTTTGTCCATACTATATTACTATATATTCTAGTCTGTTCTATTCTATTCTATTCTATTCTATTCTATTCTATTCTATTCTATTCTAAGCTACAATGGCTTAGTGTACTGTCAGCCACATAGACCAATGAAACAGAATTGATAATCCAAAGATAGACTCAGCTATCTATGGTCAACTGATATTAAACAGGGAAATAAAACTTATCAAACAGTGAAATGACAATTTCTTCAACAAATGGTGCTGGCTAAACTGAACTGTTACCTGCAGAAAGCTTAAACAGAATCCACAGTGGACACAATACACAAAAATCAACTCAAGGTGGATCAGAGACCTGGGAATAAATCCCAAAAACATAAAGTTCATAATAGGCAAACTGGTATCAAGCTTAGATGGCCTAGTCTACAGTAGAAAGAGACTGCCAAATACAACCAGAAATGCACTGTCTAGAGAGGATAAAATTGATACATGGAACCATTTAAAGATTAAATCTCTATGTGCATCAAAAATGTTTTCCAACAGGGTGAAAAGAAAACCTACAATCTGAGAACAAACATTTGGTAATACCATTGCAGACAAGAGTCTCATAATGAAAGTTTACAGAATAATATTGGGCTTCCACAAGAAAAAGACAGAGGAAGACATTCAGATGGCAAACAGACACATGAAGAAATGCTAAAAAGCAATGGCAATAAGAGAGATGCAAATAAAAACCACAATGAGATACCATCTCACTCCAGAAGCAGTAGCAAAGTTTAACAAGACAGCAAGTCATAAATGTTGGAGAGGATGTGGTGGGATAGGAAATCTTATACACTGTTGTTGGGACTTTAAAATGGTACAACCACTCTGGAAGGCAGTTTGGCTCTTCCTCAAAAAGCTGAACATAGAAATTCCATATGACTCTGCTATTCCATTGCTTAGAATATACCCCAAGAAATTGAAAACTGAGGCTCAAGCAGAAGCTTGTACACCAATGTTCATAGCAACATTATTCACCATTGCAAGAACACGAAACAACCCAGATATCCAAACACAAATAAAAGGATTGAGAAGCTGTGGAAAACATACAATGGAAAACCACACAGCATGCAGGAGCAATAATTCTGCAAATTACAATCTAACTTGGGAGGAATGGAAGAGCATTATACTGAGTGAACTCAGTCCCACAAGGATAGATCCTGTATAGATTATTTTAGAATGAGTATGAGAATCCAAATGGGGGGAAGGGTGGAAGCAGAGGGGTAAGAATGGGTGGGGGTGGGGTGTTAATCATAGGGTTGTGTAATTCAATGGGTGGAGGGGGTGGAGGAAATGGGAAGGATTTTGTGTGAAAAACAATGTATTCAAACTTTGTAAATAAATCAGTATACATAAAAAAAGAAGTTTCATAGAACTTAGTGTATGAAAGAAATATGAGCAATTTCCTCCCATTGGATTTACTGCATGTAGAAACTTGCTGGAGGGCCAGTTACGGGTTGATTCTAACTTGATAGTATATAACGACGACAACAACATTATATATATACAGGGAGTTCTGGTGGACTGGTGGTAAGGAGTTGCACTGCGACCCCAAATAGCTTGAATCTACCAGTTGCTCCAGGGGAAAAAGATGTCAAGCTCTTCCCACGTGATTTACAGTCTCTGAAAACCAGTTAGAGGATCAGATACGAGTTGGTTCTAATATGAACACATATAACAATAGCAACAACAATAGATAGATGATAGATAGATAGATAGATAGATAGATAGATAAAGTGTTAGATCCCGATACCATTTCTTCATTTTCTAATGCATATGTTTTAAGATTTGTGAACTGAATATTTAACATCAAAACCATGACTTATCATCATTTTGATTCATTGTCATTAAGCCTGTGTCTTACTGACAGTGGTTTTAATAATATATACAATCACTAACTGGCTAACTTTCTAGACTTGTTTTCTGTTTTCATTTAGTATTAAATTTCTAAGTCGTTTATTATTAAAAATACATGCGAGTGAAATCATACAGAGCTGTAGATAAAAGTAGAGTGAAACATGAAAAGTGAGACCAGTCTTATTGAAATAACTCAGTCATATAAGGACAAATACTACCTAGGACTGCTTTTCTGAAAATAGGAGGATGACTAAGCAAGATGCACAGAAATGTTCAAAATGGAAAAGGGAAGGAGAGAAGGGGGAAGGAAAAAGAGCAACGGGGAACCACAGTGTGATAGCAGAGGCTGGTGGCCCAGTGGGGTTGAAGGAATTGGAAATAACCAATTTCAGCTTGAAAAGACTAGGTGCTAATAGGCATTGATCAATGGTCATCAATTATACAAAATATAATACATATGAAAGATTGTGTAAAACACAACATACACAAATGAATGATTGTATAAACCACAAAGTGTATGGGTGATTGTATAAAACACAGTGGGAGGGATTCAGTGTGGGAGCAATGTATACAAACTTTGTAGGCAAACCAGTGTAAATAATTATTTTTTTTAAAAAATATGATGTATAAATGAAAACACCCCCAAACAAACACCACAAACCCATAATGTATTAAAATGATTGTATGAAACACAATGTAAATGAAACATAGTGTTAAACAGAATGTATATGAAATTTGTATGCAAACCAATATAGTTTTATAAAAACGTAAAAACAAATAAAAACCCCAGTGTATGAAACACAGTGATGGAGCAGCCATTCATTTCCCCTCTGTGACTATCTTCTATGATTTGGACTTGTCTCTACCCCTCAATAAACTTCATTGACTCCTTTTTTTAATTTATTTACTCCTATTTTTTAATAAGGATTTTTTTTTAAAAGCAGGCAGAAAGAGAATGCTAACTCTATATTTTATTGTGAAATAAATTCAAAGGATAGAGCCTACATACTACATACTGCTCCATTATAAAGGAGTTTAGTAGTTTATAGCAAATAATTTCATTCTCTGCATGCTCTAATAATGAAATCTTATCGCAGAGATGTTTATTTCCCTTCAAGGGCTGTGATCTTATCAAATCAAAAGTAAATTAAATGTACTTTGTACAAATTTAGCAAGACATAAAACACACATAAACAGATTCATATTTTCCTAAGCTAAAATTATCTCCTCTCTAATTAAATTATCCCCAATATCTTCAATTATTAGAAATATCAAAGAGAAGAGTTTCTTTTTTTAGGAGTCAGTAAAATTTAGAAAATCTGTATATATTTCAAATAATCCTTTACTGGTACTTGATATCAGAGGAATAAGCATAATGGTGTTTTGGGGCAAGTTTGCTCTAGGTGCAAGACTATTCATTTTTTCACCAAAAGTTTATGAAGCACCTTAAATCAAAGCTTTTAACTTTACTTCTTTATGTTTCAGTTCCTCAAATACCATTATAATGAGCTCTTCATTCCAAGTCTATCTTATTTTTCCAAATCCACTCTTCGGTTTTGTTTTTTTTTTGTATCTACATCTAACCATCTCCCCTTGGCTATGAGCCCTAGTGCTGGGTTAATTCTTCCGCCAAGAAAAGCACTACTTGATATTCTGTGAGCAGGATACTACAGCTCATCCAGATTCTGTCACCCTGGGAAGAAACTTACCTACCAAAAATTTAAGAAAGTGCTAAGTTACGCATATGACACCAGACAGGGGTAGAAGGGTACATGAACACTACCGGGAAATAGTTTCCTAGGCTCCTTTGTCTTAAGTTCACCTTTCACCCTTGTAATTATCTACAGGTGTTAAAAAAATCACAACTGCATCCAGAAATAATTACATTTGAAATTAGCTAAGTGCAGGTGTAACTGGTCAGCTGTACCATCCCAAGGGAGCTCTTGGTTAATTATGCCAATTATTGGGTAATTATAGGTGTAGTGATATGAATTTCCATGCAATTTTATTGCTTTAAAATGCCAGCACAGAAAATAAGATATGAACATAAGCGTTCATAAAATTTTCATTAAGTTAGAGTACTGCTGAGTTTCAAGTGCTTAAGAACTGAATGTTACACTAACAGGTTTTTTTTTCCTAGCTATCTGTTCTCATTATTTACTTGAATCTTAACCACATTTTGTTCAAACAAGAGATATGGCAAGGATACTTGTCTTACAATATTTTCTTGGCCTCAGAATTTATCCTAAATGCTTTCATTAAATATAGAAAATATATTCTAATACTACTATCTTGTTGATCTTCAGAGCCAAGATATTTATTTTTTTTAAGTGAAGGTAAATATACAATACTGTACTCACAATATGCTAGTTTGTTATATTGTGGTAGCCTGTGTGTTGTTAAGATGCTGGAACCAATGTCACTTGTATTTTAAATACAAGCAAGGCCATCCAAAGGAGACAAATTTAAGCAGAGCTTCCAGATAAGAACAGATTCAGAAGAAAGGCCTATTGATTTCCTTCTTAAATTAATGAACAAATATCTTCTGGACCACAAGAGAATACGGTCTGATGGAGTACGGGAAAATGAGTCCCCTGGGCTGAAAACTACTGGTAACATACAGTGGTTGAACCAGTGGATTTGAGCATACCAGCTCTCATGAGGTCCAGAAGGAACATGTTTCATTTTGGAGCATGTGCAGGCATAATGAGTCATAGCCAATTTGATGACAACTAACAATACCAAGAATGGAATATTATATAAAGAGATAAGGTGCATACCTCAATAAGTCTATCTTTACTGCCTTGATATTCAATCTTTATACTTCTCAAGGGTAAAATGACCTGTATTTTGTTCTATGTTCTTTTAAAAAAAATTATTGGTTTGTTTACCAAGTTCATATACATTGTGTTTCACACTATTCCTCATTCACATTGTGTTTCGTACAATCATTTTCATGCATTATGTTTTATAAAATTAATAACTATTGAAACTTGCCTAACATTACCCTGTCTTTTCAGCCGAATCCTTCCTATTTCCTTCACCCTCTGCACTCCCTGCCCAAACTGTTGCAACCCTGTAGTTTTGCCCCTAACCATCAGCCCTCCCTTCATCACTTGTATTCCATACATGTTTTACTAGTTATCCTTCTATTTTTACAATAATGGCCTTATTATATAATTATGCAGTATTTGTCTTTATGAGTCTGTGATAGTTAACTTAGCAAAATGCTCTCTAGCCTCTCCCAAGTTACATGTTGTTGTTGTTGTTGTTGTTGTTGTTATGTGCCGTCAAGTCGTTTGTGACTCATAGAGACACTATGCACAACAGCCTGAAACCCTGCTCTATCCTGTGCCAATCGCATTGCCTCTAACACACCCATCCCGATTACCCCAGTCACTGAATCAATTCACCTCACAGAGGGTCTTCCCCTCCTGCACTGTCCCTCTACCCTACTAAGCATGATGTCCCTCTCCAAGGGCCTGTCTCTCCTTACAACATGTCCAAAGTATGTCAGATGAAGCCCCAGAATCCTTGCCTCCAAGGAGAAGCCTGGTTTAACCCTCTCTAGGATGAATCTGTTTTCTTGGCAGTCCATGATACATTCAATACTCTTCTCCAGTACCACAGCACAAAGGCATCAATTCTATCCTCCCTAGTCATTGTCCAACTCTCTGATGGATAACAAGTGATTGCAAAGACCACAGCCTGTATCGGGTTCACCTTAGTCTCCAGAGAGACACCGTTGCTCTTGAGTACTTTAGAGAGGTCCCTTGTTACATAGTTACATAGTATTTTTTTAAATTGTTGCTTCTGAACGCTGCATAGTATTCCATTGTGTGAATGTACCACAATGTCTCAATCCATTTGGTTGCGGTTGGATATCTGGGCTATTTCCATGTTTTTGTGATGGTGAATAATGCTTCTGTGAACATTGGTGATCTCTGTTTGTGTCTCAGTTCTAATTTCCTTGGGACATATTCTTAGTAGTGGAATACCTGTGTCATATGGCACTCCCTGATCTCAAAACCTACTACACAGCAGTAGTAATCAAAACAGCATGGTACTGGTACAATGACAAGCACAAAGACCAATGAAACAGAATCAAGAATGGACCTCTCTATGGTCAACTGATATTCGACAATAAAATATATCAAATGGGGAAATGACAATCTCTTCAACAAATAGTGCTGGAAAAACTGGATTACAACCTTCAGAAAACTGAAACAGGATTCACATCTTACACCATACACAAAAATCAACTCAAGGTGGATCAGAGACCTGGGAGTAAAGCCCCAAACTATAGAGGGCATAAGAGGCAAACTGGTACCAAGCTTAGAAGGCCTTGTTGTTATTGTTGATTGCCTTTAAGTTGAGCATGACTAATAGCGACCCCAAGAATAAAAGGCCTAAAGCCCCTGTACAACTATCGACATTTATTAAAGTTCATAGAGTTTCCAGAGGCATGTTATTTAGGAATTGGATGCCATTCTTGCTGCCAAACCTGTTATAGTATGTTATTGTTGTTATGAGCCATTTATTCACCTGTGATGCATATTGTTGCTGTCTTGAGCCAGTCTCACTAATTTTTATACATCAACCCTCATTGCCCTAGTGACTGTATCAATCCATCTCATCCGGGGTCTCCCATTCCTGCACTGTCTGTCCACCCTTCCAAGCATGATGTCCTTCTCCAAGGACCCATCTCTCCTGGCCATGTACCCAACGTAACTGGGGTGGAGCATCAAAATCCTAGCCCCCAAGGAGAGACTTGATTTCACCCTCTCCAAGACAGTCGTATTTGTTTCCTTGGCAGTCTATGGTATGTTCAAGACTCTTCTCCAGCACCACAATTTGAAGGCATCTATTGTTCTGTCATCCTTAGTCATTGTCCAGCTATCTAAAGAATAACAAGTAATTGAGAAACCTATGGTCTGAATTAGGCACACCTTTGTGTCTAGACTGACATCGTTCCTCTCTGGCACTCCGGAAGGGTCCACGACAACAGATTTTCCCAATGCAATTAATCTTTTGATTTCCTGACTGCTGATATTAAGCATATTGATTATGGAACCAAGCAAGCTGTAACTGCTAACAATCTCAATCTCTTCTCCATCTAATATCATGCTGCCAATTGGCCCAGTGGTGAGAATCTTTGTCCATACTGAAAACTACAGCCCTTGAACTTTTGGAGCAAGTGCTTCAGGTCTTCTTCAGTTTCAGAAAGCAAGATTGTGTCATCTGCATCTCTTAGTTTACTAATGAGTCGTCCTCCAACCTTTATGCCATACTGCTCATAAAGCCCTGCTTCCCAAATGATCTTTTCTGCATACAGATTGAAAAGGTATAGGGACAGGATGCATCTCTGATGCACGCCTTTCCTGATTTTTGAAACATGCAATGTTTCCTTGCTCTGTTCTGAGGACTGCTTCTTTGTCTGAACTATAGGTTTCAAATAAGCATGATCAAGTGTTCCAAGATTCTCATTTTCCTCAAGGTTGGCCACAATTTATTGTGATTCACACAGTCAAATGTCTTCGTATAGTCAATGAATCACAGATAGACATTTTTCTGGTACTCTGTTTTCTGCCAAATTCCATCTGACATTGGCAATAATGTACCTAGTGCCACAACCTCTTCTAAACCTAGACTATATTTCTGGTAGTTCTCTGTCAATGTACTGACTGCCAAATACAGCCAGAAATGCACAATCTAGATAGAATAAAATTGATGAATGGGACTTTCTAAAGATTAAATCTCTGTGCTCATCAAAAAATTTTTCCAACAGGGTGAAAGGAAAGCATACTGACTGGAAGAAAAAACAAAACAAAACAAAACAAAAACCAAACAACCAAAAACATTTGGCAACACCATCACAGAAAAGGGTCCCATAACAAAATTTACAGAATACTCTTGGACCTCTGGAAAGAAGAGGCTAATAACCGAATTACAATATGGGCCAAAGATATTTCACAGAGGAAGATATTCAGTTGGCCAGCAAACACACGAAGAAATGCTCAAAACCACTGGCAATTAGAGAGATGCAAATCAAAACCCCCAGTGAGATGCCATCTCACCCCACTAGCAGTGACAAAGTTTAATAGGGCAGTAAGCAATAAATGTTGGCAAGGATGTAGAAAGTTGAAATTCATACACTGTTGGTGGGATTGTAAAATAGTGTAACCCCTCTGGAAGGTGGTTTGGAATTTACTCAAAAAGTTCTTCTATGTTCTTATTGTGTAAGTAATTGGTGTGGATCCTCTAAATATGAGATGAGGTACACCCCTCATCCTGTTATGCTGTAGTTTGTTGTTCCTATTGTTGGTTGTCATCAAATTGGCTGTGACTCATGAAGAGTACACATGCTACAGAATGAAACACCACTGCATCTGTGCCACCTTCATGACATGCTCAAGTCCATTGTTGCAGCCACTGTTTATTATTAGTGGTTTTCAACCCAGGGGATGCATCTTTTCCAACTTCAGCCTTCAATATAGATTCCATCTCAATGTCAAGGAAACAAAAAGTCTTGCCACTGGACCAATAAGCGACATCATGGTAGATGGAGAAAAGATAGAAATTGTTAACATCTTCATCTTACTTGGCTCCACAATTAATACACCTGGTACCAGCAGTCAGGAGGTCAGGAGACATACTACATTCAAGAAATCCTCAGTCAGAGACTTCTCCCAATTAATTATTAAGGAGTAATGATGTCAGTTTGAGGGCTAAAGTGTGCCTGATTCAGGCCTTGGGTTTTTTTTTTTCAGTCATTTGCTGTGCATCTAAGAGCTAGATAATGAATAAGGATAACAGAAGATGAATTGATGCCTTTAAACTGTGGTGATGGAGAGATATGTTGAATATCCCATGGGCTGACAAAAGAACAAACCTCTATGTCTTGGAAAAGGTGCAGCCTGAGTGCTAGTTGGAGGGAAACACAGTGAAACACTATCTCACATACTTTGGGCATGCTTAGTGGAGACACAGAGGGGAAAGAAAAAAAAATGCTTGAAAAGGTGGAGGGGCAGCGAAGGAAAGGTAAATGATCAACCAGGTAGAGTGACACAGTGACTTCAGCAATGGGATTGAGGGTGTCAGAGATTGTGAGGATGGCATAGGATGGGACAAGTTTCAGATCTGTTGTTCACAGGATCCCTGTGAGTCAGACTTGACTCAAGGGTACCTAACAACAACAAACTTATAATTTAATAAAGGAACATGTAGGCTCTGAAAATGCTTTGTGATGATTCATTGTGACAAATATTCTATGTTTGGATACTTAATAATTGATTAATGGAGTTCTCTTTACTCTGGCTATTAAATGTCAAAATTAAAAGGTTAGTTATGTCTGCTCCCCTTTGAATTGTAATTCCAGCAATTAAGTAAATTCTGCATTTAGTAATTGTGAGATTAAGCTGAGTCACTTCTGACAAGTATAATAATTGGTGCTATTCTTGCTTTATATTCTTTAGTCCACTTTATATATGATTCACAGATCTCTCTGAATAGGAATCATGTTTGTGTTTTCCAACCTTCCTGGAGTCCTGCCTCTGACTCCCCAGCCTGTAATATCCAACACCACAACTCTCTTTATGTTGTGTCTCCTTGGATGACTTAATTTTGCCTGCAGTAGCCTAGTGATAAAAGCCACGCTGCAATCCCAAAGACCCAGCATTCGAATCCATCAGCTGCTCTGTGGGACAAGGCTGAGCAATCTTCTCTCATGAAATTTACTGTCTCTGAAATCCTTCTGGAGATTCAGCTACAGGTCTGTTTTGACTCAGCAACACACAATGACAACAACAAAAGTGTATCCAAGGTGTTCTGGTGGCCTGGTGGATAGTGTTGTGTCCTTTCTGGCAGTTTGAAAAACCACTTGTGTAAATTTAGAACCTTCGAAATCTGCTAGGGGGACAGCTATGAGTTGGTTCCAATTCCACAGCAACCACTGACTGACTGACTGGGTCCTGATGGTTCATCAACAAAAGCACTACGTCAACCCAGCACTACAACAAGGAATGACAACAGAACCTAGGAAGTAGCTTCTATATTTTAGTCTCACTTCAGTTGTACTCCAGGGACATTTTCTTCAGGAGCCACAATATGAAAAGCTCTTTGAAAAATTACCCTGATGGGGTCAGGGAGGTCATAGAGCCATGTCCATTAATAGTTTCAATTCAGTTATGAATTGTGGAGCTGGGGAAAATGTATTGAATAATACTATGAAATGTCAAAAGAACAAATAAATCTGTCTTGGCTGAAGTGCAACCAGAGTGTCCTTTAAAGGCAAGGATGGTGAAACGTGATCTCACATATTCAGGGTGTGTTGTCAGGAGCGGACAGTACCTTGGAAAAATGCACCTTGCTGGTAAAGGTGGAGGGTTAGCGAAAGAGAAGATGATTCTCATTGAGACGAATGACCCAGTGACTGGTAACAATGGGTTGTATCAGATTAGAAATGGCAGGGTGGTGAAGGATAGGGCAAGGTTCAGATCTGTTGTTCATCTGTTATGGTCAACTTGCCAATACCTAACAACTACAACTAATATTTTAACTTGCCAATACCTAACAACTACAACTAATATTTTCAAGAAAATGTCATAAATGACTCAATTGGTCAGATTTCAGTGTTACTATGGTCAAATATAAAGCTGTAAATCAATGGAATTTAAATTCTGTAAAGTTTTATAGTAGAGCCTATCTGTGAAACATTGCAAGATATGAATTTCTACTAGTTTCATGACAAACAGTTGCATGCCAGAAGCTGTGAGATTGCCAGAAATAAAGGAGGCTTAAAAGTATTAAAATTCACATTCCCCCCCCCCCAATAAATTTTAGCACAGAATGCTTTCACAGAAGAGTATCTGCTTGTTTCTTGTATAACATCCTCGACACATGCTCTGGGTAGTACTGTTCAAAAGTTCCATTGCAAACAGCACTTACTCATTTTTAATCCCTAGAGCTATACCTGTATTTAGTCATCAATTAGCTCCTGTGAGAAGCACCCATATTTCTATAGCTAATTCTAAACGTGGTAATAGGATGCTAATTGTTTTCTTTGGCTTTGCAACTACTTTTAAACTCTAATTCTCCAGAGTACACAACAAAACATGTTGCACTACTATTTTTTTTTTCAATTAACAGTTGACTTTTAGGGGTAATGGTAAAATCACAAGACTTTTTTCCACTTAATTTTTCCCATACATCACTCAAAAGGCACTTTATTTTCTTTCGATTGTTTTCAAATGCTCGTTCAAGCATCACATATATAATCAACTTTCAAATTTATGATGACATAGATACTTCTTGATGTACAATTTCAATTTCCACCTGACATTTGCTATTAAAAACAAACAAATAAAACCCCAAACTCTCAAACTCACTATCATCAAGAATCAACTCAGCTGCTCATCCAGTGAGTTTATAGAGGTTGCAACTCACACAGGAGGAGACTGACATCTTTCTCCCAAGGTTTCAAACTGCCAAAGCAGTGCCACCTTTGAGTCGGCAGTGTAGCTCCCTATGGACTACACCAGAAGACCTCCCTGATATTTGCAATTGTTGTTTGAGTTGGAACCAAGCAATAGCTCACTTTCTAGCAGGTTTTCAGAGGCTGTACTCATCTATCTCCTGTTTAGCAACTGGTGGATTCAAACCCCCTGCCTTTGAGTTAGAGGTGCAATTCCCTACCTTTTAGGCTACCAGATATATTTGCTATCATCTCTCTAAATATAGATACCCTGTAAATGTAATTTTATCTATTTTTATACAGACGCTATACTTTTTAGTATATCCAGATTCACTGGTCATTCTACATCACGGTTACCTACCTCTAATGCTTACTCATAGTTCTTAAAGGCACAACTTTTATCTCATTTTACTGGAGAGAACTTCCCAAGCACAATGCAGACTACACTCCTTTGAGGCCATTAAGGACTTATCTTTGGGACATTTATTGGTAATTTAACAGGTGCTAGTCTTATGTAGCTAGCTACATTTTAAATGAGGGAAAGAATCCCTCAACTATACCAAAGGTCCTCATTTTGCTTGTAATCACTGTATTCTCTATACCTGAACAAACAAACAAGTTGTTGTTTTATTCATTCTCTAAACAACAAACATGTACAGAGTGCCAGAGTAAATAACAGTAATCATATCTGGGGAATGGGCCATGTGACAGAACTATATAAGATGAATGATTAGTAAAGGTAAAAAGTTCTTAGAAAAAATAGTTTTTCTGTGAAAGCCTGAGTATTCTAGAGTACTTCTATCATTAGTGGTAAATAGAAGGTACACTTCTGCTAGGAGGTTAAGAGAAAATTTTTTTTCCAAATGAAAATTATTATATGAATGAAAATTCAAGAACTAAGGAAAATGGTATCTAGGAACAGTAATAATTTGGGGAAGCTCTGATGACCTGATGGTAAAATTGTTACTGCAATCCCAAAGGTATGCATGGTTCAAATATGTCAGTTGCTCATAATCTCCTTCTGTGAGATTTACAGCCACAGAAAACCCGGATGTTCAGCTATGGGTTGGTTCTGACTCAACAAAATACAACAACAACAACAGGGCTAGGAAGTACCAGACAGTGTGGGCTTTATCCTATGTATCAGTACACCTTGGATTTTGGGGTGCACTTCAGAAGCTCAGCTCCTCAGTGTTCTAGTGCAGCAAGTCTATGGTGGAGTCTCAGAATTTATACTTTTAAACATCTTAGATAATTTGAATGCAAGTTCTCTTCAGAAAAAGTTTTGAGAAATACCATCTGTAGACAAGAGGAAACCTAAGGGAAGATGTGTTTAATTAGATGGTGTGGGGGCTGGATTAAGTTGAGGAGAGGCTGGAGGCCAGCACTTTGCTTGCCTTTAGGCAGTAGATTAGGAGAGATAGGATAGTTTTAATGTAGCCAACTTCAAACAACTTGATTACTTGTAAAATGTTAAGTAATGCATGGTACATCAAATGTAAAAGTTAAGAAGCAGAAGTGCTGTACCAAAAAAGAATAGGTTGACTTTCAACCATTTTAGTTGATAGCATGTAACCAAGAACTTATAGTGAAGGAAGTTGTCCAAGTGGCATTAAAGGTCCTAGGGTGGGGAATGGACTCCAGGACTCCAGGAATCGACAGACTACTAATTAAAATGCTTCAACAACTTGACAGAAAGAAACCTGATAATGTAGCCTGTAATGAGCTTGTCTACTAACCCAAAGGTCATACATCTCCAGGGTGGCTTGAATCCACCAGTTGCTTTGGAGGTAAAATATGAGCACTCTTCCCACTACAATTTACAGCTTTAGAAATCCAAAGAAAAGGTCACCATGAGTTTGAACTGACTTGATGACAGTTGAATTTTTTAGTTTATCAAACTAATGCAATGTTGGAAACATTTATTCATCTTTGCAAGAAATTTTCAAGAAGACAGCCACTTCACAAATTAACTAAAAGAGACAGATACCAATGCCTATTCCCCAAAAAAGAGGGGCAATTAAATGTGGAAATTATAAAAAAAATACTAATGTTACACAAATAAATCCACAAGGAAATTGAAAACTGGTTCCAGTAGCACAGTGACAAGGAACTGACAAATTCTTTGTCAGGGAAGTCTGGTGGCCTATTGGCAAGATGCTATGCTGCAATCTTGAAGGCACGTTTCAAGGCCACCAGGTGCTCCATACAGAAAAGGAAGGACAATCTCTACTCATGTGAGTAACTGCCTCTGAATACCTATCAGAGGTTCAGCTACGGGTCAGTTACGACTTTATGGTACACACAACAACAACAAGGGATATACTGAGGTAGAGAGTCAGCCTAAGAGGGAAAAACCCTCAACAAGTTGCATTGACAAGGTAACCGTGACATTACACTCAAGTATACCCATGATGGTGCAGATGGGCTGATCCACATATCTTTGTTACATGACTTGGAAATGATGTGCAGGCATTAACAACAATATTATTGGGTACAAGAAGACTGACTTATGCCATTTCTAAGAAAAGGAATATAAATAATTATGTATTTGTAATATTTCACTCTCCATTACTATCTTGTTTACAACCTATTTTATGATAAAAATCTTGTAAGGTATGTATGTACATAACCTGGATTCAGATGAGGATGTGGACATAAGCTGGGATCAAATGAGGATGTGGGAAAAGGGATATCATAGCTGATGTTATATAGAACTTGAGTGAAAGAAGAAACTATAAAAAAGAGGTTTACCTGTGATTTATTGACTGTCCAAAGTCATTGTTTGTGTGGATCTTAATAAATTATGGCTAATGGTGCAAAAATCTGAAATTCCAGGTAACTCAATTGTGCTAGGAAGCAGTCGTTTGAAGAGTGCAACAAAGCACTTAATGTTTTAAAATCAGAAAAGGGGCATGTCAGGATTGTAGTTTTCACTGTACTTATTCATCTGTATGCTGAGCAAGTAATCCAAGAAGATGGACCAGTTGAAGAAAGTAGCATCAGCACTCAGGCAAAAACAAATTAACAGTTCTTATTTTCTAAGGGTATATTCCACGTAGTGGAATTGCTGGGTCATATGAAATGCCTATGTTCAGCTTTTTAAAGAAGTACCAAACTACCCTCCAGAGTGGTTTTACCATTATATAATCCTACATCTGTGGAAAAAACCACTGGAGAAGCTCAATATCAGCTGTGAAAACTAGGCCAGGAGCTGATTGTGGAACAGACCACCAACTACTCATATGCAAGTTCAAGCTGAAG
>NW_006399893.1:2766060-2769103 GCF_000299155.1 Elephantulus edwardii | reverse complement strand
GACTGGGGTAATCAGGATGGGTGTGTTGGAGGCAATGAGATTGGCACAGGATAGAGCAGGGTTTAGGGCTGTTGTACATAGGGTCGCTATGAGTCACAAACGACTCAACGGCACATAACAACAACCACAACAACAACAACATATACCAATGTATAAGAGTTCCTTTCCCACTACATCCTCTCCAACATTAATTACTTGCTGCCCTGTTAAACTTTGCCACTGTTACTGGATCAAGATGTTACTTTATTGTTCCTCACTGCATCTCTCTTATTGCCATTCTCTTATTGAGCATTTCTTCATTTGTCTGTATGTCTTTCAACTATCTTCTGTGAAAACTCTCTCCATATTTTTTGCCTATTTTGTAATTGGGTTATTGGGTTATTTGGTGGTTTGTTTTTTGTTGTTGTTGTTGTTGGTTGTTTTTTTGTTTTTTGTTTGTTTTTTTTTGTGGAGGCCCAAGAGTATTCTGTAAACTTTCGGACATTTGTACACCAATTTTCATAGCAGCATTATTCAACATCACAAGAACATGGAAACAGCCCAAATGTCCAACCACAAACGAATGGACAATCACAATGGAAAACCAAGGAAGAATGGACTCATTTTAATCATGGTGCTTGAAAAGCACACCAAATTCTGGATTGCCAGTCAACAAATAAAATTCTACTGGAAGAATTTTTCCTTACAAGGAAGG
Source organism: Elephantulus edwardii (assembly GCF_000299155.1). Lineage (NCBI taxonomy): Eukaryota > Metazoa > Chordata > Mammalia > Macroscelidea > Macroscelididae > Elephantulus > Elephantulus edwardii. Next base: position 2,768,409 of record NW_006399893.1, on the reverse strand, counting down.
AAAGATTTAGTATTGCTTATTTTGGACATATTATCAGGAGTGACCAATCCCTAGAGAAAGAAAGACATCATGCTTGGTAAAGCAGAAGGAATTATTATTTTTTTTAAAAAAAGAACCTCAATACTATAGATAGACAAAATTGTTTCAACAATGCACACAAACTTTGTAACAACTGTGAAGACTGTGCAAGGCTGAGCAACATATCTTTCTTATTCCATGAGTTGGAACTGATGCACATGCACTTAACAATGTTCTTGTGTAAAAGGAGACTGAATGTAAGCTGTTTCTAAGCAACTTAAATATCATATACCTGGACCATAATATTTCACTATCCACTACTATCTTCTTGTTAGAAAACCTACTCTGTCATAAAAATATAATTAGGTGTATATTGAGGTAGATATTGGAAGCAGGAGTGGCATCCACTTCCTAAACAACATGCCTCTGGAAACTATAAACTTTGGAAAACGACAATAGATATAAAACAACTTTAGATCTTTTGTTCATAGGGTTGTTATGAGTCTACGGCAGTCAACAATAACAACAATATATTGAGGTGTTGAGTCAGTCTAAGAGGAGAAGACCCTCAACAAGATGTGACAAGATGACTCTAACAATGAGCTCAAGTATATCAGAGATAGTGAGGACATACAAGACAGGGCAAGGTTCAGATGTGTTGTTCATGTGGTTGCTATGAGTCTTAGTCAACTCAGCGGAACATGACGACAACAACAACAACATATCACTTTTGCTATTTAATAGATGAAGAAACAAGATTCTGGTAGTTGAAATAATTGCTCAGTATTCCACTATGCATATATGATAGGAGTGCTGATTAAAATTCAAGTCTCACTTTTTCTTATACCATTGCTGCTGTTCAAATTACTGAAAAGTAATTTCCAAAGTAAGTAATGAAATACAACAGATATCAATTATGTATGCAACAAATTTAAATATTATTTTAATACTACTGAAGGATAGGAGTGTAAGTATCTAATCAGTTCATATCAAGTATCTTCTTATTGGAAATGACAGAAACTCAAACTTAAATATTATTAGTAAAATTGGGAAGTTATTGATGCCTATAATTCAATTTACTGAAATATATGGCTTGATTACAGAATTAGTAACTTTAGTAAGTGGTGTGTAAAGTCCACTTCCTCCTTAGGATTCTGTTTCCTCTTAGTTGTCTCTCTTTTCCTTTTTCTGTGACAAGATTGCTGGCTCCAGAGCTCCAGCCTAAATCTACCAAAATTCAAGTCCAATAAGAAGAGTATTTAACTTTATCTAAGCATTTTAAAGGACTCACTGTAATTAATCAGTCTTATTGAGTCATGTGTCCATTCTGGAATCAACACCTATAGCTGAAGGAATTCAATGTCTTAAGTCTCCATGTAAAAGTAAAGGGTCTACCTAAAAATTATAGGCAAAGATAAAACTATCCAAGTATCACAGAAAATTAATGGCTCTCCAAACCAAACTTAGATTTATGTTATGCGAAACATGAGGTTAAATTTTGGGGGGGGGCAATATTAGCAAATAAACATTGTTCAGCTAAAAAGATGATCAAAGTAACTGACCTTGGACTCATGTTTTCATAATAAGTGCATTATAAAATACTCATCCGAAATCTTTCATCTTCTTAAAACAACATATCACACTGATAAAAATTTATCACAACAGCTGGAAGACAAGAGTCAGTGGAAACATACTAGAAAAAAATCAGAGATGAGACATAAAGAAAATGAAGAAAACACACATAATGTGAATGGACTAAATATACAAATTAAGAGGGAAAGAGTAGCAGTATGGATAAAAAACAAATAAACAAAAACAAAACACAAAGCCTATCAAATTTTGCCCACAAGAGACAAATCTAAAAGGAGAAGAGAAAGATAGACTCAAAATCAAAGGCTGGGGGGGAAATATAGGAAGTAAATGACAACCACAAAAAAGCAGAAGTGGCAATACTAATCTCTGATAAAATAGACTTCAGAATGAAAACCACCATAAATAATAGGAAGGGCATTACATACGAATTAAAGGAACAACAGATCAAGAATATATAACCTTGGTCAACTTTTATGCACCAAATGATAGACATGCAAAATACATAAAACAATGATTAACAGAACTTAAGAAAGAAATAGACAGCACCCCAATTGTGGTAGGAGACTTCAACACACCACTACCATCAAAGGATAGGTCAACCCAAAAGAAACTCAACAAAGACGCAGAAGATCTAAACTACAATTAGTCAACAAGACTTTGTGCATGTATTCAGGGTACTGCACCCAACTAAAATGCAATTCACTTTCTTCTCAAGTGCATGTAGTACATTCTCCAGAA
>NW_006399893.1:2761490-2763605 GCF_000299155.1 Elephantulus edwardii | reverse complement strand
CCCTAAGGATAGCCGTGAGGCATAAGGGAAGAGGTGCCTGGCCCCTAGGGAGAGCTGACCAGCCCCTGGGGAGATTCACTCCATCCTTGGAGAGAGCCACGAGGCTCCTGGGGAGAGCCAGCTAGCAGAGGAGAGCTGCTTGACCCCTGGGGAGAGATGCCTAGCAAGGGAGAGCCACTTGGCCCCTGGGGAGAGTTTGTCAGTCCCTGAGGAGAACCACCAGGTCCCTGGGGAGGGCTGTCTGGTTCTTGGGGAGAGTTATCCAGTCCCTGAGGAGACCCACCTGACTGATGAAGGGAGTTACCTGGCCGCTGGGGGAGGTGCAAGGCAAGGAAGAGCACCCTGGCCCCTGAGAAGAACCACCTGATGTGTCTGAGAACTTTATCTAAGTGGCTTTTTTCCATCTCTTCCTCCAATACACCTGTAAGTAACACCTCTAAAGCCCTTTCCTTTGTAACTCACAAGTTTGTTGTAAGTTTGCTCCCTTTCCTATATATAGGGAGCCTGAACACTGAACTCCGAAGCTCCAGAAGCTGAACTCTGAGTCTGATTCCAGAGCCGAAAGGGAAATATAACTGTCAGCTAAGGAAGAGAAGGTAGAAGGGACTTCAAAGTTCAGCCAGACACTGCCACTAGACTCACCCACACAACCACACCTTGCAATCTAGAGGGCAGAAAATGTCATGAAAATATCTTCTAGCTGAATAAGAAGGCATGAAACTTCAATTCAAGACCACCAGAAAAGTGTTATAGTGGGATCCCCTTCCCCTTCATTGAAGATCCCTGCTCAGCACAAAGCAGCCAGAGAGTTGCACCCCTATTCCCAATGAGAAACACACAAATAAAAAAGATAAACTCTTTGTAAAAAAAATAAATCAACATTGGACTATGCTCACCAACACCCTGTCTTTCCAGTCTCCACTGAATCTTTTTAATTTCCTTTACTCATTCCCTCCACCCACCAAATTGTGCAACCCTACCCATCCAACCCTTCTGCTCCAACTCCTTACCCTTTGTATCCCCATACATGTTGTACTAGTTATTCTTCTATTTTTACCATTTTAAAAAAGAATAATAGTTTGAAAAAAATTATAGAAATGGCATCACAGTATAAACAGATGAAATTTAAATGATAATATATGAATACTATGAAAAGCTATACTCTGATAAATTTGAAAACCTAGAGGAAATGGACAAATTCTTTGAAACTCATCTTCTACCCAGATTGACACGGACAGATATAGAACACTTGAACAGACTCATTACAAAAGAAGAAATTCTACAGGTCATAAAAAGTCTTCCCCATAAGAAAAGTCCTGGACCAGATGAATTCACAGCTGAATTCTACCAAATATTCAGAGAACTACTTAAAGAACTTAAAAAAATAGGAAAAGAAGGGACATGCCCAGAGTAATTCTATGAGGCAATCATAACCCTAACCCTAAAACCAGGCAAAGATATTACTAAGAAAGAAAACTATAGACCAATATCTATCATGAACACAGATGCAAAAATCCTTAATGAAATCATAGCCAAGAGAATATAAAAGTGTATTAAAAAATAATTAATCATGACCAAGTGTGATTCATAACAGGTATGCAAGGATGGCTCAACACACACACAAAAAAAAAAACCCCAATCAATGTAATTCACCATATTAACATATCAAATAACAAGAACCATATGATCCTAGCAATTGATGCAGAAAAGACATTTGACAAAATCCAACAACGCTTCCTGATTAAAACACTCAGCAAAATTGGAATAGAAAGGAATTTCCTAAACATAGTGAAAAAGTATATATGCAAAAATCAAAAGCCAGTATCATTTTCAATGGAGAAAAACTAAAAGTATTTTCCTTGTGAACATGAACCGGGACCAGACAAGGATATTTACTGTCATAACTTCTATTCACTATTGTATTGGAAGTCCTTGCTAGGACTATATGACAAGAGAAGGAAATAAAATGCATCTATACTGGCAAAGAGATGGTTAAACTATCACTATACGCAGATGATATGATGGTGTACACAGAAAACTCCAAGGACTCAACAACAACAACAACAAAAACCTGTTAGAGCTACTAGATCAATTTAATAGAGTGGCAAAATATAA
>NW_006399893.1:2757996-2761390 GCF_000299155.1 Elephantulus edwardii | reverse complement strand
ACAAATTAAGATACTTGGGAGTGAACCTAACTAGAGACAAAAAAAGACCTGTTCAAAGAACACTATAGAATATTTCTGTGAGACACAATAAAGGACCTAAATAGATGGGAAAATGTTCCCTATTCATGGATAGGAATACTAAATATTGTAAAAAAATGACAATTCTACCAAAAGTAATCTATGTGTTCAATGCAATCCTAATCCAGATATCAAATTTATTTTTTTAGGAGATCGAAAGGGAAATTGTCAAGTTTATTTGGAGAGGAAAGAGACCCTAAATACGCAAAGCACTTCTAAAAAACAAAAATGCAATGGGAGGCATAGTACTCCCTGACCTCAAAACCTACTACACAGTGGTAGTAACCAACAGCATTGTACCGGTACAATGACCGGCACATAGACCAATGCAACAGAATTGAGAATCCAGAAATATACCCAACTATCTATGGTCAACTGATATTCGACAGGGAAATAAAACCTATCAAATGAAGAAATGACAACCTCTTCAACAAATGGTGCTGGCAAAACTGGACTGCTATCTGAAGAAAGCTACAACAGGATCCACATTTCACACCATACACAAAAATCAACTTAAGGTAGATGAGAGACCTGGGAGTAAAGTCTAAAACCATAAAGTATATCAGAGACAAACTTGGATCGGCCTAGTCTATGATATAAAGAGACTGCCAAATACAACCAGACATTCGCAATCTGGAGAGGATAAAGTTGATCAATGGGACCTTTTAAAGATTAAATCCCTGTACATATCAAAAACATTATCTAACAGAGGGAATAGAAAATCTATTGACGAGGGGGAAAAAACGAAATCATTTGGTAGTATCATTTCAGACAAGGTCTCATATCAAACATTTACAGATGCTACAAGGCCTTCACAAGAAAAAGACTGATAACCCAATAACAAAATTGGCAAAAGACATGGAAAGACTTTTCATAGAAGATATTCAGCTCAAAAGCACAATGAGATACCATCTCACTTCATTACCAGTGGCAAAATTTAACAGCACAGCAAGTAATAAATGTTGGAGAGGATGTGGCAAGACAGGAACTCTTATAAATTGTAGGTGGGATTGTAAAATGATACAACAACTTTGGAAGGCAGTTTGGCATTTCCTTAGAAAGTTGAACATGGAAATTCCATATGACCCAGCTATTCCACCACTTGATATATACCTAGAGAAAATGAGAACAGAGGCACAGAGAGTTATACACCAATTTTCATAGCAGCATTATTTAGCTTTGCAAGAACATGGAAATAGCCCAAATGTTCAACCACAATCGAATGGATTGAGAAATTATGGTATATTCATACAATGAAATATTACACAACATGCAGGAGCTAGGATTTGCTAAATCAGTACCTAACTGGAGAGCATTATGATAAATTAACTATGGGAACTTACTCATAAAGACAAATACTGTATAAGACTATCACTTTAGAAATAGAAAGATAACTGGTAACATGTGTATGAGAGTCAAAGCGGGGTGGTGAGAGCAAAGGGATGAGGATAGGCGGGGGGGGTAACAAAAGGGTCACACGATATGATGGAAGGGCGAAGGGGTGGGTAAAGGAAATGAGAAAGATCTGATGTGCAAACAATGTATAAGAACTCTGGAAGTAAACCAGTATAAAATAAAAATTTTATTTACTTACAAAAATTTGTCACAATAGGCACTTTTTAAAATTTTGTTTTTACATACACACTCACCTCACATAATACTTTACATAAAACTATTTTGTTAATATACTTTCTGCATGTTGTTAGGAAGTGCTAATCCTTGGAGAGGGACATGTTGCTGTGCAGGGTGGAGCACTGGAGTAGGAGAGGAAGACTCCAAACCAGGTGGATTGAAACGGTGTCTGCTGCAATGGGTTCTTGTGTGTTAGGAAGTGTGAGAATGGTGCAAGACAGAACAGGCTTCAAATTTTTTGTTCGTAGGGTTGTTATGAGTCATAGTTGACTCAATGGCGCCTAACAACAACATTATTATTATTTTGTTAATATAATTTGAATCTATTTAAACAAGATTCCGTAAACAACTGGCTGAATATTGTACTTTATTTTCAAAATGTCCTACTGTGCATTTGAATTCTAGCACTTTTTTTAGCTTTAAAATAATGTGTGTGCACATAAAGTTGCAATTCTTTGGTGAAAACGTATTACTCTTTTAATTCTTCAATTGATACTTTTGGCAATTTATATCTTTTTATTCTCTTTCCAGAATAATTCACTTTTTTTTCTAAAGAAGGGAGGTTTAACTGCTTATATCACCAGTCGTTTGACAAGATTGGGCAAGCAGGGCCAAGTTCTTGAAAGTTTTATTATTTTGTGATATTTTACATTCATTTGAGAGTAGAAAGGAACCTTGGTGTTTCAGTTGTTAAATCACTAGCCTGCTAACTGGATAACAAGCAATTCAAACCCATCAGTGGTTTAACAAGACTCTATGCAGAAAGTTGTGACAGTCGCTTCTGTAAACCTTATGGTTCAGTGGGGTAATTATCAGTCAGAAACTAATTATGGAAATGCCCTTTTGAGGGTTGGTGTTAATTTTCAAGCTGTTAATTCTTCAGAACACGTCTCAAGCCTCTTAAACACCTCCTTCTCTTTGCTTCAATAATCCTACATTTAAAAGATTTGTTAAAACCATCATAATTAGTAGAAGTCTGGTGGTCCAGTAATAGGGTTCATTTTATATCTAGAGAATCGAGTTTCATTCTTAGGCAGTGCACTTCTCTTTTAGCCACCATCCGTCAGTGGAGGCTTGTGTGTTGTTATTTTGCTTAAGACTAAGACGGACTGAGAAAGGCCTGACCTAGCAATTCTAAAAACAAGGCAACACAGACCTTTAGAGATACAATGATCAGATCTGTAATCAGTCATAGAATGACATAAGAGCAGGCAGCTTTTAGTTTCATTATATACAAAGTTCCCATGGGTTGGAGACTGGCTTGACGACAGCACCACAATTATTAATAATATAGCTTGCCTCTGGGAAACTCTATAAATTGGAGAAACGATGAAAGTTATAAAAACATTCGGGACTTTCATTCATAGGGTCGCTATGAATCATCTACGACTTGATGGCAATTAACAACAATAACTACAATGAGAGAGCTCTGTTGGCCTAGTGGATAGAAAGTGATGCTACCAAGCCAAAGGTGAGTGATTTTAAACTGCAGCCCTCAGGCCTGGTTTTAATTGTTTTTGGTCAAATGTTCTTCTAAGTGATATAGCACTGGTCTGTCCATTTGCTGTACAGAGGTAACTCATGGCTGCTGTGATGCTAAACATTGTGACACTGATGTGTCAAATGAGAGAATGGTTTACCCATGGTGGACAGTGTTTGGTGAAGCTCCCAATTAAAACAAGCT
>NW_006399893.1:2746025-2756391 GCF_000299155.1 Elephantulus edwardii | reverse complement strand
ATTAAATGTTCTGGGATTCCCATTCTTCTCAGAGTCAGCAACAGTTTGTTATGATCCACACAGTCAAATGCCTTTGCATAATCAACGGGTTCAAGTATATCAGAGATGGTTAGGATGGCAGGGCTGGGTACACATCTGCTGCTGGATGGGTCACTATGAGTCAGAGTTGGCTGGCTGACATCTAAGAACAACAGGAAGAAGCTGTTCTTGGGAAGATGTTGAAAAGGCAAAAGCTTTGATAAATATTTATTTACAATGATCAAACAAACAAACAAAATCCCAAACAATTTTATTTCATCCTTTTCTCTCCTGAAAAAGTTACCTAGAGAGCATACCCAGTAGGCAGGTGTTGGTCTCCTGTGTGGCCGAGGCCACCAAGCCCTCTCTAGAGGCAAAGTGTGTGCTGTGAGAGGAGGGAGAAGGCAGCTAAATAGACAGAATGGCTGCTGAAGAGGGACAGGTTGACTAGGTGCAAATACCTGGAACTGATGTGTCCTGCTGGGAAAAAAAATTAACCAGGGCGATACTTACAGCCCTGGGAGGAAAGGGGCCGAGTGCCTTATTAATCGGCTGGTAAGGCTGGATTTTATGTGACTCCTAAATGGGGATGTATGACTACATACAGACTGAGGAAGTCATCTGGTTCCACAGACACCAACCTAGCCTCCTCTGACTCACTGAACGCTTGGTCAGTGTGTGAATTCACTAGCAGCTCTTTCCTCTCCAGCTTGCCTCCTATCACTCGCTGCACTTCCTGACTATGAGAGGGACATCATGCTTGGGAGGGTGGAGGGACAACGCAGGAGGGGAAGACCCTCTATGAGATGGATTGATTCGGTGACTGGGGTAGTCGGGATGGGTGTGTCAGAGGAGGTGCAGTTGGTGCAGGATAGAGCAGGGTTTAGAGCTGTTGTGCATAGGGTCGCTATGAGTCGGAAACAACTCGATGGCACATAACAACAACAACAACAACAACTATGCAACTCGGCCTCAGGCCTGTCTTTCATTGTTTTTGTTCAGACATTTCCTCTAGGTCATATAGCCCTGGTGTACAAGTTGCCATACTGTGGTCACATGTGGTTGCTTTGAGGCTGAACATTGTGACACTGATGTGTCAAATGCATTAATGTTTGGCTACCCGATGTGGACAGAGAGTGGGGTGGAGCTCCCCGATTAAAACAAGTTTGGAAGGAGGAGTGGCATCCACTGCCATAATAGCTTGCCTCCGGAAACCCTATGAACCTGGAGAGAGGATAAAAGGCATCCAAGCATCAAGGACTCTCCTTCATTGGGTCGCTATGAGTTGCCTACGACCTGACGGCACTTAACAACAACAACAACAACAACAACTATGCAACATTATGAAATATTGGTATTAATGTATTTAAGCAAATTAAATTGCACTATGATGTTTACGAAGTGTGGCCCACATCCATCAACACAAGAGATTACAAATGTAGAACAACACTTAAAGCCATATAATGATAGCATATTTTATAATTTATCCCTAAATGGCAGTTAAGAGTTTCAAGTGAAGAGAGAAGAATTACATATGGCTCTAAAATGAATACATAAGTGTAAGTAACTAGTTCTTGGGAAAAGGGATTTCTAATGAAATATGTGCCCCAGAGACTTGCTAATAAGCTGTATGCCAAGGTGAGGAGACATTTGATCTTATCCAGGAGTGGGCAGCTTCCACCTCAGCTGCCTTCTGGGGCAGTGGTTCATGGCTGCGATTCTCAGTATTAGAATAAACTGGAATATCTAAGTTCATTGAAGAACACTATACATTGCGTATGGCATGTGGCTCCTATTTTCTCTGCACAGTCCATATTTAGACAGCATCACGCCTGAGTCTGTTGTTAGACAATGATGAAGGAGCGCTCGTAGGGCAATGTGATATGTGTTGTCAAATGGAAGGCCGGTGGTTTGAATCCTCCAGCTGCTCCTTGGGAGGGGACAAGCAAGCTCCTGTTGTAAAGGTCAGCCTTGGGAGGCTGGTGGATGACTGCTTTGGGTCTGAGCTGACTCGTTGGCAGTGGCTTTAGACAAACAGTAAACACTTGCTAATGAAAGGTCCTTTGGTGACACAAGTAATTTGTGCCACTGACGGTTAATCTAAAGGGTGGTGGTTTGGATCCACTTGTGGCTGTGCAGAAGGCTTAGGATCTGCTTCCAAAAAAAGACCACATCCAGGACAAGTTCATGGGGCAGCTCTACTCTGCAACACACAGGGTCACCATAAATACACTCCATGAGAGTTGTTGTTGTTGTTGTTATGTGCCATCGAGTCGCCTGCGACTCATAGCGACCCTATGTACAACTCCATGAGAGGAAGTCTATTTTTGTTTTTTTTTATTAAATTTTATTAGTTTTAATGAACATTTACAGAGATTTTGGGTTTTCATTCATTCATCCTTGCACTGTTTTCTCCACCCTCCTCCCCAGTTCGTTCTTCTTCCCCCCGCCCCAATGTCTGTTTTAATTGTCCAATTGCCACAGTGCTTATCAAAGCCAGTTCTGATTAATCTCCTTTGTCGGTGTGTCCTTTGCCATTCCCTATCACTCCTCCCTGAGAGAGACTTCACCCTGATTCATAAGGAAAAGGGGATGGCGTATTCTCTTAGCTACTTCCTGCTGAAAAGGGACGCTGTGGGTTTCAGGGTGAATGTCTTCTCTCACTACTCTAAAGGGCCATCTTGGCAGTAGGAAACACATAGACTATTATGGAGATTGATTTTGGAATTTAGATGCACTGTTATCAATTGTGCTTAGCCGTACATGTTCATATCCTTGAAGATGTATCATGGAAGTGTTGCAGCCTAGAAGATACAAATTTAACTAACAAGTTAAAAGTGCATGAGTCAAAAATGGAAAAGCAATAATATTCTGAGTAGAGGTTCTAATAGTGGCACAAATCAAGTTACAGAGGTAAGGTGGTTCCATTGTCATCCTTACTCTAACTTAATTCTTTTTTTTTAATTTAAATTTGTTATTAATTTCAGTGAAAATTTACAGAGGCTTTGGATTTCCATTCATTCATTTTTGTAGATTTGTCCCCTCCCAAGGCTCCCCCCCACCAGACATTACCCTCTTGGAGAAGTAAAAGAAAAGATTCTTTCATTATTTTACAAACCCTCCCCCAGATCCACTCCACCATGTAGCCATCGCTCTAGACTCCTGTCATGACAGAAATACCTAATCACATATCTCTTTTAAACAGTTTTCTCCCTTCTCTGTTTCAGAGCAGCATACATTATTGAACACATCTTACTCAGTCTCTCCCCAACCCCAAGGACAGTCCCATTCTACAACAGTGGCACCATGCAATATTTGTCCCTTTGTGACTAGGACATTTCACTCAGCATAATGTTCTCCAGAGTCAACCATTTTGAGTAATATTGCATGAGTTCCTTGTTTTTTAATGCAGCATAGTATTCCATTGTGCGAATATACCACAGCTTCTCTAGCCATTCGTTTGTTGATGGGCACTTAGGTTGTTTCCAACTCCTTGCTATTATGAACAAAGCTGCAATAAACATGGGTGTGCATATATTTGCTTGGGTGTCAGTTATGGTCTCTTCTGGGTATATTCCCAATAGTGGTATTGCGGGGTCTAATGGTATCTCTATTTGCAACTTTTTGAGAAAGCGCCATACCGCTTTCCACAGGGGTTGCACCATTTTACACTGCCACCAACAGTGAATAAGGGTTCCAGTTTCTCCACAACCTCGCCAGCATTTATTGCTTGCTGTTCTGTTAAATTTTGCTATTTTGACTGGGGTGAGATGATATCTCATAGTTGTTTTGATTTGCATCTCTCTTAGGGCTAGGGATTTTGAGCATTTCTTCATGTGCTTGTTAGCCATCTGAATGTCGTCTTCGGCGAAGTGCCTGTTCATATCCTGTGCCCATTTTTCTATGGAATTCTTTACCTTTATCTTGTTGTGGTGCTCAAGTATTTAATAAATTCTGGATATAAGTCCCTTATCTGATATGTTATTACTGAATACTTTTTCCCAGTCAGTGGCCTCCCTTCTTACCCTTTTGGAGAAGTTTTTGGATGTGCATAGGGATTTGAATCTGTTTGTTTTATTTATTTAATTACCAAATTTATACCAGCAATGTGGAGAAAAGAAATCAAACTCTAACCAAGTAACTAACAAGAAAGAGAAACACTCTGTACCTGATATCTGTGATTTGTAATCAAACAAGAGCACTAATCATCATTATATCAAATGTTGTGTACTGAAGAGTCAGAACCGACCCATAGCTAAACCCTCCAGCAGCAGGGTGGAGACTGCTCATGTTTCTCCCATGAAGCGGCTAGTGGATTTGAACTGTGTGCCTTTGGGAATGCAGCACAGCTTCTTAACAATTAGCAGCTGGCTTATAGGATGGAGGGAGAAACAGTGAACGGCAAGATGTTTAACAAGGTGATTATTACACAATGGAATTACAAGTTCCAGGAGCAGTAATGTTATGTAAAATATTCCATAATGTATGGCTAGTATCTACCACCAAGCAATCTGAAAATCACAAAACAATAGATGGAGAAGCAGCTGGTGAATCACATAGTATATATCTGTTGAATATCAATCTCAAAAGTATAGATTGTCTAAGGACATGTACAATAAAAATTAGATAAAATACCCCGTTTTTTGTTACATCAAAATTTCAATTCAGGATGCCCCATATGTTTTACAGTAGAACTGTTCCATATGATTTTCAAGGCAGGGATCATTATTAGGTCTCAATTCCAAAATGCCAATGGGTGGGTTTGAACTATCAACCTTCCAGCTAGTTTTTGTTACTTGTTAGGTGCCGTCGAGTAGACTATGACCCATAGCGACCCTCTGAACAACAGATCTGAACCCTGTCCTATCTGGTGCCATCTTTACACTTCCTGACACATTACAACCCATAAGGTAGTCATTGTTATCAATCTACCTGGTTGAGAGTTTTTACCTTCCTTCGCCAACTCTCTACCTTTTCAAGTATAATGTCTCTTTCCAAGGAACAGCCCCTCTTAGTAACATGAACAAAGTATGTGAGGTAAAGCCTCATCATTCTTGCCTCCAAGAACACTCTGCCTGCACAGTCTCCCAGACATACTGTTTGTTCTTTTGGAAGTCAACAGGATTTTCAGAGACCACAGCTCAAAGGCCTGATTTTTTGCCAATGCCTTCATTGAGGCTTCAACTTCCTTCTTCATTACCCTTAGTTCTTGCTCATATGGTACTTCTTGAAATTGTTCAGTGTCAGTCAGTTATTTTCAGTACAGTCCATATTCTTTTTATATTTTCTGGGTCATTCAATATATTGCTCAGAGCAGCTTTCAATACTGCAATTTGAGGTTTACGTCATTTCATTTTTAAAAATCTAAATAGTAACACGAACATTGACATACTAGGCATTATTAGTGAGATGAGATGAACTTGCTTTGGCCACTTTGAATCAGATACTCATACAAGGAAAGCAAAAAGTAATTAATTACAAAGAGAGAGGAGAAAGAAAAAACCCCAAAATGGATATCACAAGAGACTCTAAAAATTGCACTAGAGTACTGAGAAGCCAAAACAAAGGGAAATCATGATGAAGTGAAAGAGCTGAACAGAAGATTTCAAAGAGCAGCTCAAGAAGATAAAGCAAAGTATTATAATGGAATGTACAGAGAGCTGGAATTGGAGAACAGAAAGGGAAGTACTCGCTCTGCATTTCTCAAGCATTCCTCCAGTTAATTTGCATGGCACTTACTGCTAGTACCACCCAGGACCACTGTACATCAATTTCTTGTTGGCACACAGGATCTGCTTCCTGGAAAGTTGGGATTGTACCAACTTCTAATACATAGAAGTAGCCCATATACCTTTGGTTTGGCAAATGTAAAACAAGAACACACAGCAGTTGCCTATTAAAAAGACATTTCTGTTCTAGACTCTGGGGCAAATAATGAGATACCTTGTGTTCCAAAATAACCTGGACCCAAAATAGCTGTGAGCAGGACAGAAAAAAAAAAAAAAGAAAAAACCACCACAAGCAGCAGTGATCTCTACTAAGTGGGAGAGCTCCACAGGCAAGTGGCAGCATACAGTGAGCTGTGGCTTGAGTTGACTTGGCCAGAGTGGACCACAGCATGGGTGGCAAGGAGGCCGTTCCATATCACAGGCTTCTCCATGAGTTGGAAAATGTCTATCAGGCTTCCTGCAAAGCCTTCCCAAGGTGGGCTGGAACGTCTCAGTGGTTCACTGAACATAATGTTAGTACTTCAAGGCATGCTTTTAAAATGAGGTTCTGATGCCAAATATTTTGACACTTTGACAGGCTACAAAACTCAAAGCAGCAAGGCATTTTGTTGTCATTTGGGATTTTAAAGCAGTCAACACAAATCCAGTTTCATTTAGCACACTGTAAACTGAATGTTGTGAAATCCAGAAATTGATTAGTAGACTACTTTGAAAGGCAAAAAAAGAAAATGAGGAAAGCATCTTTACTTACAATTAAATCCTTCCAATCCATTTAAAAAATCAATTTTTGTAAACTATGCCACAGCAGCAGTTCAAAAGCCTAGTTTCACATTTACTATTATAAAACGACATTAAGGAGTTTCTGGGTAGTTGTTGTTGTTGTTATGTGCTGTCTAGTCGCTACTCTATCCTGTGCCAATCTCACTGCCTCTGACACACCTACCCTGATTACCCAAGTCACTGAATCAATTCACCTCATCTAGGGTCTTCCTTTCCTGTGCTGTCCCTCCACCCTCCCAAGCATGACACCCCTCTCCGAGAACTGATCTCGCCTTGTAACATGCCCAAAGTATGTCAGACGAAGTTTCAGAATCCTTGCCTCCAAGGAGTAGCCTGGTTTCACCCTCTCCAGGATGAACTTGTTTGATCTCCCACCAGTGTATGGTATATTCAGTACTCTTCTCCAGCACCACAGCTCATAGGCATCAATTCTCCTTCTATCATCCCTATTTATTGTCCAGCTTTCTGATGCAAAGCAAGTAACTGAAAACACCATGGTCTACATCAGGCACAACTTTGTCTCTAGACGGACATCATTGCTCTTCGGTACTTTGGAGAGATCTCTGACAGCAGACTTTCCCAATGCAATTTGTCTTTTAATTTCCTGGTTGCTGGTACCAAGAGTGTTGATTGTGGAGCCAAGCAAACGGAAGCTGTCAAAAATCTCAATTTCTTCATCATCTATCATGATACTGTCAATCGGCCCAGTGGTGAGAATCTTTTTTTTCTTGATGTTGAGCTTCAATCCATATTGAAGGCTTAAGTCCTTGACCTGCAACAAGCACTTCAGGTCCTCCTCAGTTTCAACAAGCAGGGTTCTGTCATTTGCATAATGCAGATTGTTGATAAGTCTACCTCCAATCCTGATGTCACAATTCTCTTCCTAGAGTCCAGCCTCCTGGATAATCTGTTCCGCATATAAAAAGATATGGAGATAGTACACATCCTTGATGCACATACTTCCCAATTTTAAACCATGCAGTGTTTCCTTGCTTTGTTCTGATGACCGCCTCCTGGTCCAGATATAGGTTTCACATAAGCACAATCAAGTGTTCTAGGATTCCCATTCTTCTCAGAGTCAGCCAAAACTTGTTGTGACCCACACAATCAAATGCCTTTGCATAGTCAATGAAACAAAGATAGACATTCCCCTAGTCCTCTCTTCTTTCAGCCAAGATCCATCTGATGTCAGCTATTTTATACCTACTGCCATGGCCTTTTCTGTTCCAGTTGCTTTTGGATAATCTTCAGCAGAATCTTGCTTGCATGTGATATCAATGATTGTTTGATAATTTCCACACTCTGTTGGATCACCTTTCTTTGGAATGGAAACAAATATAGACCTCTTCAGTCTGTTGGCCAGGTGGTTGTCCTCCAGATTTCGAGGCACAGCTTGATTAGCACATCCAGGCCAGTGCTTGTTTGTTGAAATATGTCAGTTGGCATGCCATTAATTCATGGGGCCTTCTATTTTGCCAATTCTTTCAGAGCAGCTTGAACTTCCTCCTTCAACACCACAGGCTCTTGCTCATACGTTGTTTAATGAAATTCTTCTGTGTGCATCAATTCCTTTCCTTCTTCTTTTGATGCTTCCTGGATCATTTAATATTCTGCCCAAAGCATCAATAAGTACTGCAACTTGAGGTTTGAATTTGTTCTTCAGTTCCTTCAACTTAAGAAATGCTGAGTGAGTTTGGCACTTTTGATTTTTCTGACTCTAGCTCCTTGCACATTTTTTTGTAATACTTTATGTTCCCACACTGCTTTCTGAGATCTTCTGTTCTGGGTAGTGCACATGGTTAACACACTGTGCTTTTAGCCAAAAGGTCGGAGGATGTAGTCCATCCAAAGGTGGTTTGGAAGAAAAACCCTTAAGATCAATTTGTGAAGAATCTACCACCAAAAAGCCTATGGCGCCTGGTTTTATTCTGCCACAATTGAGCCACTGTGGTTTGGAGTCAATTTGATGGCTACTTAAAAAAAAACATAATTTCTAACCACGTTTTTAAGTCTTAGACAAGCCTAGACCTTTAAAAAAAAATACAAACCAACAATCACTGTACCCTAGAGATCTCTAATGATAGGGAAGGATAAGAAGTAGGTCACAGGCTGAGTGACACAGCTTAATGGAATGGCCTTGCCTAGCTTAGACCCATCACAACTGACCTAGTGAAGCTGAGTTCATTACTCACTTAACACATTTGGATTATATGAACACGAATGAGGATTGGGAAGAAGAATGGTTATTGGAAAGGTAATCAGCTGTGCCTGACATATGCGCCAAACATCTCAAGTCATTCTCAGACAGGTTCAAAGTCAATGTGACACTTACGAGAACATAATTTGAAAACGATAGTATTCACCAGGTCGAATCTTCCAGTTCCCTTCCTGCTGTGTGTGAGCACACAAAAGTTAACTGACAGCAGCTCAGGGATTGAAGTGAAGACTTTACAAGCATCTTCCTATTTCTGTCAAACCATTATTCAAGGCACTGTGGGAAACTGTAAACATAAAAAAGATACAGAGGCTTTCTATGTTAAAAATGTGATTATCTATTTAGACATCTCATATTGTTGTTGGTTTTAGGTGCCATTGAGTTAAAGACGCCTCATCGCAACCCTATGAATAAACTATCTGAACTCTCTTCTATCTCACACCATCCTCACACTTCCTGATGCACAAGAATGCATTGCAGCAGTTACGATGTCAATCTGCCTGGTTTAGGGACTTCTTCTCCTTTGCTGACCCTCCACTTATTCCACACCATGTCCCTCTCCAAGGAGTAGTCCCTCCTAGCAACATGCCCAAAGTACGTGAGGTGAAGCCTCATCAAAAAGCATAGCAAATGATTAGAAAGAGTATGGCCTGAATCAGACACACCTGAGTCCTCAAACAGACATCATTACTCCTCAATAATTTGGAGAGATCCTTAACTTCATTGTGATGTGTCCTAGTGCAATCTGTCTCCTCATTTCCTGACTGCTGGTACCAAGCATGTTAATTATGGATCCAAGCAAGATGAAGCTGTTGGCAGTTTCAATCTCCTCTCCACCCATCAAGATGTTGCCTATCAGTCCAGTGGTAAGAATTTTTGTTTTTTTAACATTGAAAAGTCTGCATTCCTTGATCTTCTGCAATTAATGCTTTAAGTCCTCCCCCCTTTCAGCAAGCAAAGTTGTGTCATCTACATAACACAGATGTTATTGATGAGTATAATACGTAGGTTATTAATGAGTCTCCCTCCAATCCTGATGCCACACTCCTCCTCTTTGTAGAGTCCAGTTTCTTTAATAATTTACTCAGCATATAGATTAAATAGGCATGGAGAGATAACACAACCCTGATGCATTCCTTTCTCAATTTTACACCATGCATTGTTCCCTTGTTCTGTTCTCACAACAGCTTCCTGGACCAGTAAGAGTCTCCAGTTTGGAGCAGTTAGATTCTGGTGGGTAGGTTGTTTGGGTTTCATTCAAAGTCATGTGTAAACTCTTTGGGCATTTTTTTATTTTAACAATCAAGTATAAGCTGATTGGCCATTCTGATTTTGTTAACAATCAGCTGAGGCTGGAAGCCATTCGTTAAGCAGTGAGTGGGACTTTGTATTTAAAAGTTAGTTGGTTAGGTCTTGTGAGAATCTTCAGTTTGGAGCAGTTGGATTCTGGAGGGTAGATTGTTTGGATTTCACTGAAAGTTGGATGTAAACTGTTTGGGTGTTTCTTTTATTTCATTAACAATCAAGTGTAAGCTGATTGGTCATTTTTATTTCATTAACAATCAGCTGTGGGCTAGAAGCCTCTTGTTTAAGAAATCAGGCAGCACTTGATGGCCTGGCCATT
>NW_006399893.1:2711767-2744000 GCF_000299155.1 Elephantulus edwardii | reverse complement strand
TGGTAGTATTGCCATTTTCACAACATTGAGTCTTCCTATCCATGAGCAAGGGATATTCTTCCACTTTTCAAGATCTCTTTTTGTTTCTTGTAGTAATATTTTGTAATTTTCTTGGAAAAGGTCCTTTGTACTTCTGGTTAAATACCTTTCACAATAGCTAATCACAAGATTAAATACTTGGCCTTAATATTTAAACATAAGTTTGGCCCTGACTAAGGGTCTCCAGTTTTTGCAGTTACTTGTATTTAGGGAGAACACTGTTCTAAGTGGTACAGCACTTGTCTGTTACTTTGCTGAACTGAGATAAGTTGGAGTTGCTGTGATACTGAAAGTTGTGCCACCGATGTGTCAAATATCATCAGGCTTACTCACAGTGGGCGTGTTTTTGTGGAACTCCCTGATTAAGACCGATTAGGAAGCAGGGTATGCCATCTACTTCTTAAATAACAGGTCTTTGAAAACCATATCAACACTACAGAATGAGGATAGTTATAGTGGTAGAAGCCAGATTGGAAGTCAGCTTATGAAGAAAAACAGTAACAAATATCATTTAATAACTGAAACATTAAATGTATGTATCTTGAATGCTGGAAAACTGAAAATTGATAAAAATGAAATGGAATACATGAACATTGACATAATAGTCATTAGTGAGATGAGATGGACCAGCGAATCAGATAATCATATGTTATACTATACTAGTAATGAAAAATAGAAGAAGAATGGTGTTACATTCATAGTCAGAAAGTCAATTTCAAGTTCCTGAAATACAGTGTTGTGAGTATAGGATAATATCCATAAGCACACAAGGAAGATGTTAATACAATTATATACTCTCCTACATCTGGAGCCCAAGAGGAAGAAATAAGATAATTTTACCAAATCTTGCAGTGAGAAATTGACAAAACTTGCAATCATTATGCCTTAATGATAATTGATGACTGCAATACAAAAGTGGGAAGCAGTGAAAATACATCATGGACACGTGGAAAACAATTGAAGATTGTATCAGCAAATAAACTAACTAAATATTCTCTCTCTCTCTGTCTCTCTATTATACTCTTGAAACTAATAGATAGCTGACACTCCAGAGTGTGTCTGAGGCTGCTTGGAAGACATTCAGCTAGAGAGACATGACCTTTGCATTAGCAGTGTAACTCCCACTGGTGGCCACCAGTGCACCATTAGAGCTCAAGATTGACACTTTAATTAGTGTTAATGCTATCGTTAATTACTGCCCAGTAAAAATCTGATTCATCCCTTCTGCGCCTGCAACTGCCTCACTGGGTTTTGGAACTATGATCTTTCAGAAACAGACTGCTTTATCAGCTTTCTAAGGTACTACTGGCTGATTAAGAACTATCAAACTTTTTGGCTGGTGGTGTAGAGCTTTACCATTTAAGCCAGAAGAAACTATTTAAAAATAATTGTAACCTATACTCACAACACTAACCAACCACAGCTCCACTCTGCATCTTGAAATGGAAATATTATGTCTAAGAAAGTACATAATTTTTTGTAACATTTTTAACTTGAGGTATTCATAATGTCACATTCAAACACATGTGTGTTTAGCAGCCACTATGTGAAAGTTATGGCACTATGTATTAGGGACATGAAAGATGAATGAGATGAGATTTGTGCCATCAGACACAAACTGGTTTGAATGACATCACCCAGCACAAACGGTGGTTACTGGAAGTCTTAAACGCAGAAATGATCTAGCTAGAGCCAATGTACACTGTGTTATAATGTATAATTCTAAGTGCTCTGCTGAGAGATGATTTCTAATAAAAACTGCTTTATTCTCATTTAAGCAGCAGGTAGGTTGACTACAAAGTGTCTTCCTTAGGAAACTGTATTTATAACAATGTCAGAGAAAAAACACAAAGAAGGGCAATAACTCAAGTCCAGGGCAAAAGGAACTGCTACTAAGGCTTCTAATTACAAAGAAACTACAGAGTTTCACCAAACTTCCATCTTCATTACTAAGAAACAAACAAACAAACAAAAAAGTAAATAAGATACTTTCATATTCATTACTAAGTGGGGAAAAAACCCACTCCAAATAAACTTTATTTTCCCCTTCTTAACAATTCATTCAACAACTCTCTCCATATAAACGACATAAGCTTATTTCCTATCTTTTTTTACTTGTTCCTGTAATAATGACAAGTAATTAATATGTCTCTGTTTATTTGAAAAATATCGAATGCTAACAGAATTGCTACTGAGTTATGACAGCCTTATTGTTGTTATTATTGTGCTGCCAAGTAGCTTGTGACTCACAGCGACCCTATGCACAACAGCTCTGAACTCTGTCCTATCCTGAGCCAGTATCACTGTCTCTGACACCCCCTACCCTCTTTTTCACAATTCCTGTGTCAACCCATTTCATCCACGGTCTTCCTCTCCTGCACTGTCCCTTCACCATTCAAAGCATGATGTTCTTCTCCAAGGACTGGTCTCTCGTGGCAAGATAACCAAAGTATGTGAGAAGGAGCTTTAAAATCCATGTCTCCAAGAAACACTTAACTTCATGCTCTCCAGGACAGACCTGTTTGTTCTCTTTGGCAGTTCATGGTATGTCCAATACTCTTCTCCAACACTATAACTCAAAAGCTTTGATTCTTATTCTGTGATGCTTAGACACTGTCCATCTTGTACACCTGTCTGATTGACAGTAGTAATTGTGACTACCATGACCTGGATCAGGCCCATCTTAGTCTCTGGACTGACATCATGGCTCTTGAACATTCTGGAGATGTCTGTAACAACAGGCTTTCCTAATGCAATTTGTGACACCCTAAAATGTACATTTTTCTTCTTTGAGCTTAGCAGATTTTCTACAGACACAAAATCTCTTGTTTGTTCTTATGATCCTAGAGGACACATTCAGTCTATAGGGAGCCCTTTCAAGACTCTCTGGATGATCCACAGAGAGACGCATCTTGGAATAAATGGTCCACTAGAGGACACCCATGTCATTGCACCAGAATGCATTTATTTGAGTTGGTCTAAATCTCAGGAATCTGGTCCTGTCCACGTAGTTGTCATACTGAGTTCAGAAGGGAAAAAAGCTTACACAAATTT
Source organism: Elephantulus edwardii (assembly GCF_000299155.1). Taxonomy (NCBI): domain Eukaryota; kingdom Metazoa; phylum Chordata; class Mammalia; order Macroscelidea; family Macroscelididae; genus Elephantulus; species Elephantulus edwardii. The sequence continues at coordinate 2,740,907 of NW_006399893.1, read as the reverse complement.
AGGAGGCTGTTCAGGCTTTATACTGCACAAGTAAATTGTGTTACAAGTATTAGTACAAGTTTAGTTCTTATAGTTTAAGGAGCACTGCACTGCAATTCCAAAGGTATCCAGTTTGAATCCCAGCTGCTCCTTGGGAGAAGGACTGGCAATGTCCTCCTGTGTGATTTACCACCCACTAAAGGGTAATCTAGGAATAGGTTTCAACTTGATGGCAAGCAACAACAGTTCCTATAATGCAGTGGTTAAAAATGTTTCAAAGATCCACAAATTGCTGTACCACTTTAACATCTCTGACAACAATTATTCCCCTCCCCTCAGTTTCTTCACAACTGGGATCTGTAATTTGCTAGAAGGACTCACAGAAACTCAAGTCATCAGGGAAATGGCTCAGGTGAGATGCAACGTATCTAGCAAAAAAGGATTGAGCTTCCCAGGAGCATTCCTCTCTACAAGATCTCAGGGCTACATATCACTCACCCAGGAAAATAAGGATAATGCTCCAAGAGGGCTTTGATAATACCTTTTGGAAGGGTGAGACTTCAAGATATATACAACTCTAATTCTCCCACCTTAATATAACAAATTCTTCAATCCTGAATGACATAGACAAAGTGGCTAGAATCACAAAATGAAAGGCTATGGCTGGAATGGCCATAGTACTTAATTTGTTGTACCACTTCTTTTTCAATTACCCTCCACCTTTCCAAGCATGATGTACCTTTTCAAGAAGTAGCCTCTTCTAACAATATGCCCAAAGTATGTAAGCCTTATCTCCTTTGCCTACAAGGAATACTCTAGCAGCATTTTGTGAAGACATATCTCTTTGTTCTTTAGGTAGTCTATGAGATATTAAGTATTCTTCTCTATTGCCACAGCTCAAAGCCTTCAATTCTTCTTTTATTTATTTTCCAGCTTTCAGATGCATAACAAGTAATTGAGAAGGCCATGGCATGAATCAGGCGCACCTTAGTCTTCAAACTGACAACACTGCTCCTCAGTAATTTGGAGAGATCCCTGACAGTGAACTTTCCCAAGGAAATGTCTTGTGATCTCCTGATTGCTGGTATAAAAGGTTGTTGGATTGTGGATCCAAGTAAGATGATATTGTTGACAATTTCAATCTTTTCTCCATCTATCATTATCATGCTTATAGGTTCAGTGGTGAGTATTTTTGCTTTCTTGATGCTGAGCTGTAATCCACATTGAAGGCTGCAGTGCTTCTAGTCCTCCTCACGTTCATCAAGCAAGGCTCTCAGCTACCAGTCAAAACTCGTCTCCTCAGTAATGCCTCGAGATCCATTTCTGAAAATGAGCCATTAAAATCACTAAGGAACACAGTTCTACTCTGATAAACGTGGGGTTGGATTCCATGAATTGGGATCCACTTGACAACAACTGATCTAGTCTGACAGCTTTATAAAGTGAAAGCCCAGGCAGGTTTTTGGAGTTGTCTTTCATGATGCTCCCACAGGGACAGATTAGAGCACTGGGTATCTTGTGCTCCTAAATAAAGTAGAACATGCAGTGACATTATCCAACCACTCAGGGACATGTGCCAGAAGAGTCGGTTCTTTATGTTGATGTCTTGTGACTAACAGGCCCCTGGCTGACTCTCTGATGCTCTGCTGTGTCACCCAGTGTCTATGGGCTGCGAAGTACTTATGCTGTTTGGCAGCCAGCTTGTCAGAGGTTTCTCAAAAGCCAGGAAAATGCCAGCATTCCCTCTCCTATCACTGATTGAGCAGCGTTAGCTATGCCAGCTGGCATATCCTCCTTCACCCACCATGTTCACGTCACAGAAAACAAACAGGAATATGAGGCAGCAACAACTCTACTCCTCGCATCAGGACAGCCATGCTAGGGAGTCAGGAATCATAGGCAAGGTAGAAATCCAAAGAGAAAACAAAGAGGAATGATTTGTGTCTCTTTGTGTTGTCTTAGCTGAAGCTTCTTCTTTTTCCTATACAAGTTTGTGCTGGCCTTTGCATGGCCTATTCTAACTTCATACGTAGTGACCTTTCTTCCCTTGGAGCCCTTCCAGTTGAGCTTCCTAATGGCAGTGACAGCTCCGCTCACTTCTGTGAACACAACCTCTACAACAATGGTAGACATAGAATGAGAGCTCATCAAACACCCACTTTGTAAGTTTTGTTAGGAAAAATGCTGCAGTGATGATTTAGAACAGAATATTTCTTAAATAAGGAATTTCAAATTGTGTCATTTGGAGTGCTGAGTGATTTTAAAGTAGCTCTTTTTTCCCTTTTCAGAAATCATACAAATAAAGTCACCTCATGGGAACTGCTTAGTCTCACCTCGTGTGAGACACAGAGTGACCCCCAACCCCAGGTTTATGTCTATATCGAACAAGCAATGAGAGCACGAGTGAAGTCTAATGTTTTACTTTAAATATCTGAGTGGTATAAATGCGTAGCAAAAGTTTGTGGTTCAACTTGACACATATATTTTGGAAGAAAGACTTGGAAATCTACTTTCAAAACAAACAAAGCCAATCAGTTCTTGAAAACCCTACGGAGCACAGTTTACTCTCACATATTTGGGTCACCATGAGTTGGAATTAACTTTAGAGCATTTAGTATCATTTTTAAATATTTTACTTCTGTCTGGTCATGGAGTTCACACACACTACCTCGATAACCAAAACTCTGAAGCAATCTGGATAGTATAATTAAAAGTCCAAATGCTGATAATTTTTAATATTAATCATCATCCATCCAGTATATTAGACTACCAAATTCTGTGGAAATTTGATTGCCACCTAGAATTATGAAAGCAGAAGCATAATTTCTAGTTAAAGTAAAACATAATCATGTATTTCGGTGTGAATGCACATACTTTGCTACCATGGTGTTAAAGATGAAAGTATTTTATACTAAAGAAGAGGATATGAATGGATTTGGGGCAAAAAGATCAAACAGTAAATGGGTTTATTATATTCTTGAAAGAACCCCTGCTGCCAGTAGCCAGGAAATTAAAAGGCGTATTGTGATGGAAAAGTCTGCTGTTAGGGACCTTTCCAAAGTTCTGAAGAGTGAAAAAAAATAAAACAGTAAATGAGTTTACTATATTTTTGAAAGTATGCCTGTTAACTAGTAGCCAGGAAATTAAGACATATTGCGATGGGAAAGTCTGTTATTAGGGACCTTTCCAAAGTTCTGAAGAGCAATGATGTCTCTCTGGAGACTAAGGTGCATCTGTTACAGGCCAATGTCTTTGCAATCACTTGTTATGCATCAGAGAATTAGACAATGTCTAGGAAGGATAGAAGGAGAATTAATGGCTTTGAGCTGTGGTGCTGAAGAAGAGTATTAAGGGTATCATGGACTGCTAGGAAAACAAACAGATTCATCCTGGATAGGGTTAAACCGGACAGCTCCTTGGAGGCAAGGATTCTGAGGCTCCGTCTAACATACTTTGGACATGTTGTAAGTTTGGACTAGTCTTGGAGAGGGACATCACGCTTGGTAGGGTGGAAGGACAGCGCAAGAGGGGAAGGCCCTCTATGAGGTGGATTGATTCAGTGACTGGGGTAATCGGGGTGGGTGTATCAGAGACAGTGTGACTGGCACAGGACAGAGCAGTGTTTAGAGCTGTTGTACATAGAGTCGCTATGAGTGGCAAGTGACTCCATGGCACATAACAACAACGACAAACCCTGCTGCAGCAGTACCAACCCAGGGAGTTTAAGACAAAATAGCTATTTCGTATTTTTAGACATCTTCTTCTTCTATAAAAAGCTCTGGTGTTACAGTGCATGTTGCATTGCTAACAAAAAATGTTGGTAGTTCTACTCCACCTGCTGCTCTGACAAAGATGGACAGTCTCCACTTGTAAAGACACACAGCCTCAAAAATTGATGGAGAGTCATGGAGTCATAACTGGCTTGATGACAGCAGGTTGGGTGGGTGTTTCTCTCTTCTATATTTAATACCTTTGATATAATATTGAGAATTAAAGTTGGAGTCCTATATTTAGGCATGTGGTGTCAGAAACTTTGAAAGTTGGCTTTTATATCCATTCCATTAGTCTCTGTTGAGGACATGGCCTCTAGCTACTTTAAGAACAGTCACATGGTCTTGTAAATCAATAACAGCTGTGGAACCACTATAAGAGAGCGCTTTCCACACTGTGAAAGACAGTGTAGAGAGAGTGAAGAGATGGGCACTGCTGTGAAGAGACTGTGGCAAGGTGTAACCAGAAGAACCTTGGAAACGTAGCCACAATAAAAGGCTTTGCTTGCTGGATATTTGAAGGAAAAATTGATCTGTAACTACTATGAGATAAAGTTTGTGGATGATTGAGAAAACTAGAGATGTACCTGTGCTGCTGACCTGAACCTAGACTTTCACTTTTTGACTGAGAAGTTATCTGAACTAATTGAGAAATTGCTTTGTTAATCTGGCTTGGAACTGCCAAACTAAACCTATTTGTATTGCTCTATGAATATTATTGATGAGGACAGTTCCCCTTTGTGAAGCAGGTAAAAGTCAGACTCAGCCACACTTATATTGTATCCACTCCATATACAAGACGCCATCTAATAAAAAGAATAACTAGTTTAAGTACTTGAACTTACTGCATTCTCCTATTAAGTAGCGTATTTAAAACATAGTAACAATGGTTAGTATTATATACATAAAAAGTTTATTCTACTATAGGACATGAGGTTTGAATTCAATAAGAATTAGATATTAATTAGTCATAGATTTCATCATCTTCTTTGTAGAAGTATAATAATAAAATAGGAGAAACTTTAGGAGAACTTATTAATTCAAGCTTTCTTTTTCCCCTTTTCTCTAGTGTACAGTCAAATTCTGCTTACTCAATGATCTAGTGTGTCTTGGAGAAGGTGGAACCAGAGTGCTCCTTGAAGGAAAGGTTGGTAAAACTTTGTCTCACATACTTTGGACATGCTGTTAGGAGGGGCCCGGTCCTTGGAAAAATAATCAGGCTTTGAAAGTTGAAGGGTCAATGAAGGAGAGGAAGACAGTCAACAAGTTGGAATGACAGAGTGACTGTAACAATGGGCTCCAGTGAAGCAGAGATGATTAATATGTCACAAGATAAAGCAGGTTCTGGTCTATTGTTTATAGGGTTGTTATGGTATGAGTTGTAGCTGACTCAATGATACACAACAACAACGATGTGTCACCAGGTGACGCAGTCCTTAGGGATTTGTACTACTAATCCAAAAGTGGTTCTCTGTAGTGGTCCACAGAGCAGCAGCTTCATGGGAGATCTTTGTGTAATAAATGATTTAGAGTCTTGGAAAATTTTCTGGAGCTTCAACTGTAAGTTAGTTCTAACAGGAGGACATCAGTGAGTTGAGTAATTTATCACCTATGTTAACCAATAAATTACTAAGAAAACAATGAAAAACAGTTACACTTCTAAACTTTAAACCTAGAATGTTTTTGTCCTGTTATTAAATGACATATTGTTGATACTAAAATATACATTATTATATAGTAAAATTGATGAAACTAAGCAATATCAGAAATGGGAATTCTTTCCACCTTCCTTTCAATATGCCTGTGGAAATCTTTAATATACTTCAGTGCATTTGCTTAGCTGTCTTCCAATGTCAAAAGGAAATGGAAATTAATCTTGAAGACTTTTGATATTTTTGTTCAGAAACTAATTAGCTTTCTGGCATACATAACTTTCCTTTTTTCAAGCTGACTAAATAAAGTTGTTGTTCTTATTTTTAAAATATTTATGAACTATTTCATAAGAATAATTGAAAAAATAGAAAGTCTAAATAAAAAGATAAGACTACTGCATCCCTTCCTTAAGACAGATGCTTTGGTTTTTATTTACTCTTGATGTGTTAGACATTTACCTTTTAGATCTATACTCCAAACTCAAGCTTCTGTATTAACTACGGCTAGAAATGTGCAAACTGCAATTCACAGGTTCCCTTTCGAACAAGTGTCTGGCTAGATCCTGCCCCACAGAAGCATTCATGCCAAATTAGAAAGCTATAAAAAGTTCTGCTCCTGCCATTCCTGGTGTAGTGAAACCAACTGAATCAGCAAAAAGTTCCAGGGATTAACTATTTAAAAAATAACAGCTCAAGGTTTCTCCAAATGCAGACACAGGAGCTCCTACGCAGGGCCACCTGTCAGAGTACCAGTGTCATTGCTGTTATTGTTAAGTGCCACTGAGTCGTAAACGACTCATAAGGAACCCTATAAACAAAAGCCCTGAACACTTGTATAACTTTCATCATTATTCCATGTTCATAGAGTTTCCAGCAGCAAGCTATTTCAGAAGTGGACGCCACTCCTGCTTCCAAGTTTGTTTTAAATCAGGGAGTTCCACCAAACCCTGTCCACCATGGGTGACCATTATCACATTTGACACACCAATGTCACAGTGTTCAGCATCACAGCAACCATGAGTTATCTCTGGACAGCAAATGGACAGACCAGTGCTATACCACCAGTGTCATTAAGACTAGTAGTTTTACCAGTGATAGCAGTAAGAATGTCTTTCTGGGCACTGGTCAGAGATTGGAGCATCTTCCTGATTATCTTGGTGATGCCTCCTTCCAGTTTTTTCTTCAGCTCTCTTAGCACTTACACAAACCTTAGAATAAATCTTTCTCTTATTGAAATATTTAGCGCTGGTTTCTTAGCTGGACAACATATTCTTTATCTTGTTAATTTTCACAATGATTCTTTAAGCGGGTATTGTTATCTTCATTTTATAGATGAAGAAAATATTTCTTACAAAAGTTAAGAGACTATGCCAAGACCATTCAGTTAATTAATATAAGAAGTAAGTTTGAGAAATTATAGTACATTCACACAATGGGATACTATGCAGCTTGCAGGAGCAATGATTTTATAAATTATCACATAACATGAGAGGGACTGGAGAGCTTTATGCTAAATGAACTCAGTCTCATAAAGACAAATACTATGTAAGACCATTATTCTCGAACAGGTACTAGAAGCCAAGGGGAGGATGTTAATCATAGGGTCACACAATTTAATGGGTAAAAGGAAATGTGGTTAAAGGAAAGGGGAAAGATCCAGTGTGAAAAACAATATATACGAATTTTGTAAGTAAACCAGAAGAAAACAAAACAACAACAACAAAAAAGAAGGAGGTTTAGAACTGCAGCTCTTTTTGGCTCAGAAATTCTTATTAATGTTTGCTAAGATCTAGTTAATAACATTATAATATTTGTAGAGTTGATTCTAATTTTTATTTGGTGTGATAAATCTATAACTTTTTTTAGAAATACAGGCAAGAAATTGCTCATTTCACCCCTCGAGTAAATTTAGCAATCTTATGATAATTCTCCATGATTTTAAAATTATGTGATATACAAGAGAGTATCTTCATATATCTGGGAGCTTGTGCCACTAACTCAAAGGTGGCACCCCTGCCAGTAGAAATCCACTCAAAGCTTTGCCTCTCTGCCAACTCGAATCCACCCCATTTGCCAGGACTAGTTGAGCAACTTCCTCCCCTGGCATTTCCAGCCTCTGAAAACCCACTGGAGGGGCAGCTATAAGTTGGTTCCAACTCTCCGAGGGTGACTTTGACTTACTGATAATTTATATAAAGTAATAAGAGCAACATAGAGAGCTACGTTGGCCTAGTGGACAGAACGTTATGCAATCAAGCCAAAGGTGGGTGATTTTAATCTGCGGCCCTCAAGCCAGGTTCAAATTGTTTCCCTGTCAAATATTCTTCTAGGTGGTATAGCACTGGCCTGTGCATTGCTGTAAAGAGGTTAACTCATGGTTGCTCTGATGCTGAAGACTGTGACACTGATGTGCCAAACGTCGTAATGGTTATCCATGCTGGACAGTGTTTGCTTGAGCTTCCCAACTAAAACAAGCCTGAAAGTAGGAGTGGCATCCACTTCCAAAATGGCTTGTCTCAGGAAACTCTATGTATGACAGTGCTCAGGCCTTTTGTTCATAGGGTCGCTATGAGTCATATGCATACGACTCGACGCCAGTTAACAACAACAACAACAACAACAACAACAACAACAGTGAATGCAAGGTCAGTTTTGAGGCATGGATATTTCCCTTGCTTTTTAGCAGAAAACATCATCAAATAACATAAAGTCAGTAAAAGGAGAGAGATTCATAGTGAGACAGAGATAGAAGGCACTTGTACTTTGAGACATGCAAATTTTATATTTTTCCACCAGAAATGTTAAGATGCAGTGACAAATGAAACAAGTGTTTGAAATAATTTGCAGTAAATGGCAATTATATAACCTGTTACCAAGTCAATTACAGCTCCCTCAAAGACATGGTGAATTCATTACCCTAATAATGTTAATGTGACTTGCTTTGGAAATAGGTCTTAGAAGTTATTCGTTAACATGGTGGTCATACTAGAGTACTGGTTCTGTACCGCTGAGTTGGAACTGACTCATATCTGAACCTCCCGAAGGTATTCAGAGAGTTAACCTCATGGTAGGAGATTATTCAGAGACGTTTGCAATGTGAATCACTTGCTTTTGGGTTGACAGCACAACTTACCTTAAGGTACTGCTCTGTTGTCGCTGTCAGTCCACTGGCAACTTAACAGTGACAACCTGATGGGAGTAAGCACGATGGAGATACCACTCCGGGAGAGGATCAGAGAGTCAATCCAACTTTATTAGGATAAGGACAGCACTTATATACACAGGAAGACAGGATAGGGTGGGCTAACAGACGTGGGACATTCAGATTGGTCAGGAGAACCTCAGCCTCGTGTGCATCACTCCAGGCTCAAAAGACGTGGCAGCCGTCTTCCCAGGTGGCGAGCTTTCTCCAGCCGGTACAGCCAAACACAGGGAAGCTTTTCCCACCCTGCATTAAAGGCCATTGGGAAGCTTGCACCTGTCTGGATCTCGGGCGACCCGTCCTGGCCAGAGGCCTTCCCTTCCTCCCCAACATTCCACAACACTCTGCAGTAGAGTGGACCCTAACTCAATATGAATGATTTCATAAAAAGAAGGGACAGACACACAAGAACAATGTTCAAGTGAAGACTGAGGCAAAGACTGGAACGGAGCACCTAAAAACCAATGAAGACCACAGGAAGAAGGAAGAGGCAAGGAAGGAATGGAGCAAAGCATAGAGCAGCTTATGAAGATGACATAAGATCTGGCTGGGGTTGATTTTGTTTCACACAGGATCGATACAAGTGGAAGCTGACTTGATTGCATCTAACAATAACAATGGCTTAGGCAGTGTGTTGGGCTGTTAGCTGGAAGGTGAATGGTTCGAAACTAGCTACTCAGCAGGAGAAAGATAAGGACGTTTCCTCCTGCAAAGGTTACAGCCTTAGAAATCCTGCGGTGTTTAGAACCTTTAGACAGAGCACGGCCTGTTAATACCTTCACCTTTCACTCTCAGACTCTGTATCTGTGAGATAATTCATTTCTAGTTTTGTAAGTCAACCTGGTTTTTGTGTACTGTTAAGACCGAGGTAGGCAACAGAAGCACAACCTGCCTTACGCATTCAGCCAGTTTTTCCTGGAGATCTATGACCTTCACCAAACTCTTCTGCAAATTCTGCTTTTTGTCTAAACCACTCCTAATCGTGTGTTAGTTCCAGAAAAGCCCTCACTGTGCCCAGTATTGCTTTGATTTGGGGTTCGTTTCTTATGTTCCAATTAAAATTATTTTTGGTCAAAACAAAGCTGTAATATTTTTCTAAGTCTTATTATTTAAATGTGCACAAAATAAAAACACTCACAGTTATAAAATATTGTTCCTAGAGTTTGAAATTCTCTATACCTGACTATATTGAAGCACATAGAATTCTGTCTTTGCTCTTATGCTCCATCCACTGGCTAGGCCTTGATTTCATTGGATAACGGAATGCTATGCCCTCTACTTCCTCGATCTCCAATTAAAACACTACTATAGGGAGGATATAAATTTTTAACAATTCACTTTAATATGTCGTTTTAGCTATGGGTTGGAGCAATATTTCCTATATTTGAAAAATTCCTGACCTCAAAAAATTCAAACGCAATCCCAAACTAACCTACTGCTTATTATTATTCATTGGTCCACAGTACTAGATACTGTGAATAAATGAGATAGTTATAGAACACTGGGGTGTGGTGTTTTTTTGGGTTTTTTTTTTTTAAATGCAACAAATAAGCCCTCAGCAGATTAAACACAACAACAACAACAACCATAAGTTTTTTAATGTGGCCATCAAAACTATCAATTACAAAAGCATCTCTAACGGCTAATGTCTGTGAGCACCTTTTCATGTATTTTCCAGGCCATCATGATGTGCCCACAGAAGGATGGATGATTGGAATTACTTCTGGGTTCTCAATTCTGTTTCATTGGTTTATGTGTCTTTCAGAAAGCACATTACCAGGCTGGTTTCATTGCTATGACTATGTAGTAGTTTTAAGATCAGGAAGTGTGAAGACTATGTTTTTTTCACTTTCTTCCTGTCCTGCTCTTCACTCCACCAGTGTTGCTTTAGATAACTGGGCTATCTTTCCTTCCCAGATGCACTTGGAGTTCACTGTTGGGTGGTCTTGCGTAGATATATTTTTATAGTATCTGGCTATCAGTGAATGTTTTAATCTCTGTTCCTTTCTTGAAGATCAATTCCACTGGATATAATTATCTTGGATAACAGTTTCTTTTGTCATTTTAAGAATATTCCTTTTTTTTCTGTTCTCTAGGATCTCTTAGGAGAAGTTAGCATTCAATATTATCACGGTATTCTGTCTGCCACCTTCTGCTTGCCCTATACTTATTGCAGAATCATCTGTTTTTCTTTCATTTCTGAGATCTAAATCACTACTTGTCTTGGCATGTACTTCTTTGTATTTACCCTACTTGGAAGGAATTCACTGGATTTCTTGAATAACCAGCTTTATTTGATTTGAAATGAACTAGCTTTATCAGATTTAAAATAATTTTTGCCACAATATATTAAACTATTTTCTAATTTCTTTTCTCATTCTTCTCCTTTTGGAATTACCATGATGGGACTTTGGTTTGGTTTGATGCAGTTGTCTAATTCTGTTAAACTGTACTCAGTATTGGTAATCCTCTCTTGATGGTCTTTAATTAACCTCAGGAAAGGACCTTCTGTTCAGGGGACTGGGACTTCTTGGCCAGTGCACGCCATTCACAGTCACCACCTGTCTGTCGGTAAAGGGAGGCTTGAGAGAGAGTACTGCACATGTTTCAGAAAGGTTGTAGACTATGATAGACAATGAAGAAACACTCTAGTATGTATCTACTTCAGAAAATCATCTAAAGATAAACTTTATGGTTCACAACAATTATATCTACAAGTGACCATGGGATGGCAAGGATTACGCAGTGTTTCATTTCTTTATGTTTGGCTCCCATATGAACTGGGAACCAACTGGCTGCCAGCAACAACAAGAGTAACAAGTACACAGATGATTATTTTATGGCTGTAATTGTTTTATAAATAATATTTATGTCATTATTATCATATTTATAATTTAGAATAATAACGTTGTATTTATTTCATTTTATAATGCATTATTTATAATTTATAATCATGAAATAACAGTATTTATGTTATTATATAACACTATTATAACATTTGTAATTATGAAATAATAGTATTTATTTAATGATTAAAATAAATAATAGCACTTATAAATCTATCAATATTTCTAAATTATTATAAATAAACATTTTTATTAGATGTGTTTATTTCTTTTCCCACAGATGAGAAACTCTTATCTTTAATGATAAGAGACTGATACACCCTAGAGATGTTAAATAATTTGCCCATGTTTACCGTGTTGTGAGGTATATTCTCTTAATAATTATTGCATGTAACTTATAGCATAAATCTGCATCTGTATGAAATGTATTTGTTGTAATTTGACACTGTAACTTTAACAAAAATTAGCACCACATGAACTAAAACAAAGAATTAAAGAGACACAGAAAGATAAAAAGTTTTCTAAGAAAAGAACAGGAAGGGAAAGTGAATTTGAACATAGTAAGAAAGATCCAGGTTTGAAATTCATTTTCTATTTGGATAATCATTATAACTAGTCACACTTAGTTCAAAATTTACTTTCAGGTTAAAGTCACAAGAAATGTGGAGATATACTACCTTATGTAGTTTGGGCACATGCCTAAAATGAGAGAACAGTGAGCTAGTAACACAGCAATTCTGAATCCATGCCCTGCCAACCTCATTCCATCACATCTCACTCCAAAATTTTCAAATCACTAAACCCTAAAGTTCATGGAATTTGCTGCTGAGAGAGAAAGACGGTAGACTTTCTAGAATGATTTATATTCTGAAAACCCAGGAACCATAATGTATGACTACTGTTTGACTTCCCCTGGGCCTGCAATTCTTTATGATGTGGTGGCTCTATTTTCAGTGGTTTGAAGAGCAGCCTGAAGGTAGGATTGTTCATTTCTGGCAAGGGAGTAAAACCCATTTGTAATTTCCCTCCTACTGTTAGCTGTCATTGTAAGATGATGGTTAACAAACAGGCTAGACTGTATATGAATGAAAATACTTCACTCCTGAGGGGATTATCTATTTTCCTTTCAAGGATGTAATTATGTACTCTGATGTCTTCCCAAACATCTTTAAGCACCTGGAGTTGGCCAGCTGAGCATGTATTGTTAAACTAAAGTAAACATTACTGTTTTCAGAAAACAGCAATTACGTGATTGTTATTTCTTGTAAACCTCTGGAGAGGAATGTGTCTGCAGAGTTTAAGGTTGTCAATTCACCTTTCCTTAAATGCACCATGCAGGACTTCTCTGTAATTCAGAGCCTTTTACTCTGCTGCCTACAGAGCCCTGAAGTTAGAGCCTCTAGCAGTAGATTGTAGGGTATTCCTAGACAACCAGGGCTTCATGTCGATTACTGCTGCAACTTATTTTCATCATGGAGTCCCTTCAAAATTGGAAAAGAACACTATAAACTTCACCATGCTGGGAAGAAATGCATCAGTTAGCCCTGAAACATTTTGTGTGGTAAATGCTAATAGACAAGTTTGTTGTCGGCTTCCTTGAACCTTTCCACTGAGAATTTCCCCTCTGCCCAACACAAAGCCATGCTTGAAAATCAGGAATATGGTGAGCCCAAGGCAGATTAACTCAATCTTACAGAAATAAAAGAATTATTTTATTTTTCCTTGATATTTGTCTAAGAACAAGGTTTTGAATTTTGTATATAGAGATATAGAAATATATATGTGTGTCAGATGGACCTTGGCAGAAAGCAGAGTACCAGAAGAATGTCTGTTTCATTGGCTACCCAAAGGCATTTGACTATGTGGATCAGAACAAATCGTGGAAAACCTTGAGGAGAATAGGAATCCCAGAACACTTGATTGTGCTCATGTGAAACCTATACTCAGACCAGGAATAGAGCAGGGAAACACTGCATGGTTCAAAATCAGAAAAGGGCTGTCTCAGGGGTGTGTTTTGTCTCCATACTTTCAATCTACAGGCAAAACATTATTCAGGAGGCTGGGCTTTATGAGGTGGAATGTGGCATCAGGATTGGAGGAAGACTCATCAACAACCTATGTTAAGCAAATGACACAATCTTGCTTGCTGAAACTGAGGAGGATCTGAAGTCCTTGCTGCAGAAGGTCAAGTACTGCAGTCTTCAATATAGATTGACGCTCAACATCAGGAAAACAAAGATTTTCACTCACCACTGGGCCAATTGGCAGCACCATGATAGACGGAGAAGCGATTGAGGTTGTTAATAGTTACAGCTTGCTTGGCTCCACTTTCAACACCCTTGGCACCAGCAGTCAGAAAATCAAAACATGAATTGCATTAGGTAAATCTGCTGTCAGGGACCACTCCAGTGTACTGAGAAGCAATCATGTCAGTGTAGAGACTAAGGTGTGCCTGATCTAGGCCATGGTCTTTACAATTACTCGCTGTGCATCAGAGAGCTAGAGAATGACTAATGATAACAGAAGAAGAATCAATGCCTTTGAGTTGTGGTGCTGGAGAAAAGTTTTGAGCACTCCATGGGTTGCCAAGAAAACAAATAAGTCTGTCTTCTTCTTGCTGCTTATTGCCTTCAAGTCAAGCACGACTCATAGCAACCCTATGAACAAAAGGCTTGAAGCCCCTCTACAACTATAGACATTTATTAAGGTTCATAGGGTTTCCGGAGGCATGTTATTTAGGAAGTGGATGCCAGTACTGCTTCCAATAGTCTGTTTAGAAAGGGTGAAAACAAGTTTCTTCTTGGAGGCTAGGTTTAGCTCTGTCTCACATACTTTAGGCATGTGTCCAGGAGGGACTTGTCCCTGCAGAAGGACATGATGTTTGGAAGGATGGAAGGACAATGCAGGAAAGGAAGGCCCCAGATAAGATGGATTGAGAAAAACTGGAGCAATGGGGAGGGGAGGTGTTTTGGAGTCAGTGAGATTGGCTCTGGATAGGGAGGGCATAGGGTTGCCATGAATTGCATATGACTTGATAGCACATAACAATGGCATCATATGGAGTTCTGGTAGTCTAGTCCACAGAGATGTATGCTGTTTCTATAATTTGTCCGGCTAAGATTAATAGCAGGCTATTTGTGAAAAGCCTCAGGTCAGCGTATTCCCAAATGCTTAACCAGCTGTTTAAGAACATACTTTATATTAATAGATCCGTCTGGGGCTCAGTTTCCCAATTCCTTTATGTCCTGTGGGTTCAAAGATTTGCAAGAAGGTCTTCCAGGGACTCTGACCTCTCAGGAGAATGGCTCACATGACTGTAGGTATGCAGGCTAGGTTTGGGGTTTTTTTGTTTTGTTTTTTTAGAACCTGGTGAGCAATGGGCCAGGAAGAATGCAGCAGGAAGCTTAGACATAGTCATGTTGCTGCTCCTGTGTTGGTGTTTTCACACACCCTCTAGTGTGGGGATTGCTGCTTCACCTGCTGATGATTTGCAAGATCATGTGGATTTGCAAGATCATGTGTCTACAGTTAAGGCAACTGGAGACCTGAGAGGGCTAACTGTAATGTAAAATGTAAATGTAATGTAAAAAAAAAAAGTGCCAACTCTCAGGGCAACAGCACAGTCTTTAGCATATCATTAATAAAAGCACTTCTCTCATTTTGTCCACCAGAAATCCTATATTGCTTCAAATTAGCAACCTGTGTGGGCTCAGTGGATTCTATTAGTTATCATTTAGTAGACCCTTAGGTCAACATTGGCCTTAGGGCAGACTTATAAGACCTTAGCTTTACAGTAGCAGGTAAAAGGAGTGTTTCCCAATTATCCACACCAATAATACAGTCAGGTAAAGGAGATGAAACTACTTCATACAACATTTGTTTGTATTTTCCAATTCTCAGTGCTTTATTATTAGTCCCATTAATTGTTGTATTTCCATATGCTCCTAATACAAGTTTAGGTCCCTTCAAGATTTTATCAGTAGGTTTAGGAATTACAGTACATTGGGCTCCTGTGTGTCCAGAAGCCTCAAATGTTTATTCTCCATCCCACACATGTGCATATGGTCTTAGGTCCCCTGCTGGGAGTTGAGTGAGAAGACCCTGGCCTTCTCATCAATCAATTTCTCCATCAACTAGCCCAGCTTCTGCTTCAAGTGCTTCTGAGTAAGTTCCCTCATTATTTATTACCTCATGAGTGAGAAAAATAGAACAGACTTGTTTAGACTTTAAAAAAAAATATTTTATACTGGTTTATTCACAGAGTTCTAATATAGTTTTTCACACTGGATCTTTCCTATTTCCTTCACCTCACCCCTCCCATCAAATTGTGCGACCCTATGATTTTTTTTTATGTTTACCCAACCTCCTGTATTGCTTCCTTTAAACTTTTTCTCAACTCCATCCATGTCTGTCTGCTATGTTCATCGTATTCCTGAGTAGCCATCTAAAAATCTCCACCCCAGTAGGGTAAATTCTTTTCCCATAGTCTTCTCTTGCTTGCCCATGAATCACCCTGATGTTTCTCATATCCCTAATGCCAATAATGGAAGTCTTTTCAACAGAGTGGACACAAATTGTTGCAGTAGCAAAGTTACCCAGGATTGCCATGTTGGGGGAACCCCAATAATTACTATCTCTTCCATGGTCTCTGTAAGGGGCATATTCATTGGATGAATGTTCTCAGTGCCATAAAGCATGTGCCAGCATGACTTGCATGTATAGAAGAAAACTGCTTCCTCTGTAGTATTTCAATCGTTACTTAGATAAGTTGGATTCTGGTGAGTAAAGTTCTCTTGTCTTAGTTGAAAGTGCGAGTCAACTGTTTGTTTGGTTGTTTATTTTGTTCACAATGATGTGTGAGCTGATTGAATTTACTGGTTTTAGCTGGAAGCCTCTAGTTTAAATCAATCAGGACCTGGTGGGAGGGCCTTTGTATTTAAGAGTTGAGTAAGTCTGAGGGTATGGTGCTAATTGTGTTTCGGAAGAACATTCTAAGTGGTATAGCACTGGTCTGCCCATTTACTAGACTGAGGTAACATAAGGTTGCTGCGAAGTTGAACGCTGTGTCAAGTGCCATAATTGTTACCTGTGGTAGACAGTGATTGGTGGATCTTCCAGATTGAGACAGGCTTGGAAGCAAGATTAGCATCCACTTACTAAGCAACAGGCCTTTGGAAACCCTATGAACATTAGAGAACCGATGATAGTTATAAAGCAGGGTTCGGATCTTTTGTTCATAGAGTTGCTATGACTCATGCTTGACTGGATGGCTCTTCAAAACAACACATTCGATGAGGAGAGGGGCAGTTTCCTTGGAGGGCTAAAAAGTGTAATCACACCTTTGGTCCACTCTAGCAAGCTAATCATCCCCTCTGGGATAACCTGTCCTGGGACTGTATTTCCGAATGTCATTTGTGTCTGTTGTATAGATAAATGTGGGTCTAGCATTTATCCACACATGATCCTCCATTCTTCAGCATACAGACACAGAGATGCTGCTCTTAAATCCATTACTGTTACAAATCATTTTAGTAATGGTTCCTTAGGAAGCTGCCGATAACAATCTACTAACTTATGTATCCCTCTACTCCATATTTTTTGTCCTTCCTGGGGAAGCCTGAGATCAAGGGGTATAACTCTGCCCTGGTCAGACTGTTCAGTTTTTACTTCAGCAATCTCAGTACCTACATTCTTTTTGTTTGCATATGCTGCCACTACTGATAACAAAAGCCAGGTAATTGTAAGTTTTGCTCTTTCTTTATCTTCCTGTATTTTTGCCTGTATCCAACTAAACAGCTTCTTAGGGGTTCAGTCCATTTCAAATCTCTTAAGTAAATTTTGCTCTCAGTAACTGTCTGCAGCATAAGAGCTAATTTCCCCCCCCCCATAGATTACCTTAATCAACTCAAGAGTTCGAAGGTTTCTTATTCTTTTGTTTACATCTTTTTCTCCAAACATGCCCGTTGCATAGAGTCTGGACCTTTGTAGTAAATCTCACTAACTGACACCAACTATTTTCATAATTTGTGCTGCTAGGATTAAAAGTAGGGTATCCTGTGCCATCTTCATCTTCTCTGGCAAACTAGAGCCCATCAGCTGGGGTCTCTGTGTCAGTCTATCTCATTGAACCACTTTATGATGTGTGTATACATAAACACACAATGCTAGCCCTGTTGTTGTTGTTGTTGTTGTTATGTGCCGTCGTCGAGTTGCCTGCGCCTCATAGCGACCTTATGTACAACAGCCCTAAACTCCACTCTGTCCTGTTCCAATCACACTGTCTCTGACACTCCCATCCCAATTACCCAAGTCACTGAATCAATCCACCTTATAGAGGGCCTTCCTCTCCTGCGCTAGAGAAGACAAATATCCTCTGGTTATAAATACCTAGAGCACAAAATAATTAAAGAAGGAGGAATAAAGGCTCACTTAAAAAAAAAAATAGGTCCCTGGAACTAATTCCATGAGAAAGAAAGAAAATAATCATGAGAAAAAAAAATCCACACCCTTTCCAATCCTACCTCACCCCAGGTATAAACACTAACAGTTATACTTGAAATTATGCCCACAACATACTTCAAAACCAGAGTCAAGGTCACCAATCTCTGGACCATGTTAAGGGTAGCACTGGTCATAGATTATATGGCACTTGGAGCAATGAGGGGACACAGGGCAGTTATCTTCAGACTTGAGAGTAGCCTATACATGGATGTGGT
Source organism: Elephantulus edwardii (assembly GCF_000299155.1). Lineage (NCBI taxonomy): Eukaryota > Metazoa > Chordata > Mammalia > Macroscelidea > Macroscelididae > Elephantulus > Elephantulus edwardii. The sequence continues at coordinate 2,722,742 of NW_006399893.1, read as the reverse complement.
ACAAAGAAAGTTTCTTTGGAACTGTTTCCCAACTTGCAAATGGAGGGGGAATGGAATCCTAAGGATATGCATTTGAAGGAGTATGAGGATGATCCAGGGAAAAGCTCTGACCATGGGCTAGCAGTACTGCACAACTATTGACTGGGGCTGACGTGATGACATGGAAAACATGGGGCAGTCCTCAAAGGAGGAGGTCATTTAGATACAGGACAAGTGGTACAAGGAATCCATCAGAAAAGAAACATCTGTGAAAAGGTGGGAAATATATCCAGGCTAGGAGGTGCACAACCTTTGCAGCAAGGTAGAGAATCCCTGTGTTACAGAAACTCACGCTGTAGTTGTTTGAGGTTTTTTTCTTATTATTTTTAGATTTATTTTTTTAATTGAAGAAATTTTTATTTGCTTAAGTTATGGATTTTCTATTTGAAATAGAAATGCTAATATATGCATGCTCTTTACTTTTGACAAACATAAATAGATTGTTAATCAAAATAAAAAGATGACATATTCTACTAATTAAAATTTTAAATTCTTCTATTTTAAACAATAAACCCAACCAGAGATTTTTCTCTTAATTGGGGCAAGCAGATGTTGGGGATAGTTCTAAGAGTTATGCAAAACCCTAAGTGGCTAAACTCAAGCAGGTTTTCAGAGGCAGTAAATCATACACGAGGAGATTGTCCATCTTTATCCTTTGGAGCTCCTGGTGCATTTGAACCGCATGCCTTTGGGTTGGTAGTGCAACCCTTACCACTAAGCCTCCAGAACTCCCTTCCTTCCTTAGCAAGTAGACATGCAAAATTTTTAAAATAGCATAGGCAGGCCTTTTGAGCTAACTAACCTCTGTTGTTATGAAGAAATAACCTGCACCTGCACAATGGGCTGGCTTTAATTATTTTCTGTGTTACCAAGTTTGGGCTGCGTTCTCTATCTAACAACCCAAGGTGTGATCCTCAATCCAGACTAACCACCTCCAGGAGTGGGTTAGACCACTGGTTCTCTGGCCCTGCTCCCTCCAGACTGGCTGACTTCATCTGCACAGTAATGGATCCCTAAGTGATCCCTGTACTCAATAAAGATTGAGAAAGACCACTTGAGGCAGTCATGAGATTGCAAGTCTCAGATGTCTGATGGTCACAAGTACGTCTACTTGCTGAACTCTAAAATCCATCATTGTTTTTACCCCAGAGCCAACCTCCCTACAGGCTGCTCCCAGACAGTGCTTGACTGCAGCAGGGGTGATATGTGTGCCCCTTCTCAGGGAATGCTAACGTCCTCTGGAAAGCATTTGTGGCTCAAACTCTGATGACCTTGCGAAATTTCCTTTCAAACTACTACAATCTACAATGTTTATCTCCAGCCTCCTTTTCTTCCTTCTCTCCTTCACTAGGGTTGGCCCCATATTGTGACCCAGTGACACTCCCAGCTTGTACCAGAATCCAGGTCATTCTTTCTTTTAGGCATTTTCTCCATTACATTGCTTGCATATCTAATATTGATATGGGGTCTGCTTTTCAAAACACTTGGATTAATACACAGCTCTATACTATCCTATTTTTGGTGGCTGCTTCTGACCTGCAGAAATGACAAAACTGACCCCACTGAACTGTTTGGAGTTTTAATGACAAATTTACACGTCTCTTCATGAGCCTGTGCACTAGGTCTCAATGTCACACAGATGTTGGCCGCACAACAACTAAATAGAAGTGATGGAAAACAAGATAGCTGGCTAACGGCTGAGACAAATACTTGTTTGAGTCAACTGTATTTGTATAACGTCATGTTGTTTTAGGTAAAGACAGTGATAATACGTCTATTTGTTCAACAGACAAGTGTTGGAATTAATACTGTTACTGTGGGAAAGCTCAAAGAAAAAATGAGGAAAATAATTTAACACCTGCACTGGAAACTGATTCCTCAAGAGTCTAATAAAAGATGATATAAAGTGGTTGGGCCTTCAACAGTTGTTCCTTTCGGGTGCCATGGAGTCAGCTCCGATCCACAGTGACCCTGTGCTCATCCAAACCAAACTGCCTGATTCTCACCATGTCAATAACTGCACTTAGACTACTGGTGTAGCCACTGTGCCCACCCATCTCTGTGGAAGCTTTCTTCTTTTTCACTGACCCCATTTAATATACTGTACGGTATTTTAATATTCTTCACCTGCCTTCCTTAAGATTCTTCCAATGAAAATATAAAATTTTATAATCATAATACCTGACAGTATAACAATGATGAATTATGGAAAAAATACTTCCATGTGTCTTTATCCTCTAACACAGTACACTTGTTAGTCCACACTGGGAGGAGGAATAGCTCTGGTTTTCAGCTATGATCTGGGGACTGGAGCAGAGAGGTGGCAACTAAAAAGAGGCAGGAAAGGATATTTTTAGAGGACTGTTTACATAGATGCTGTAAAGGAAAATAATAAAAATGTTTTTGCTTTGATTAGGAATTAGATACATAATATACATCTGCAAAACTCATTGACTTATCCTGCACACTTAATGAATGCATTTTAATGCACACACACACACACACACACACACACACACAAACACACATTAAATCTCAAAAAAGTTTATTTTAAGGACTAAAATTAAAAGTCTCAGGTTTGTACTAATAGTATGCATACAGATTATACATGTTCTTTCTTTACAGTGCATTTCTCTGCAAGTTAAATTGGCATAATCAAGGTTTGATTTTGCATTAAGTTACAAATTTGTTACAAAATTGCCTTCTGCTTCTTTAGAAATATGTGTTTATAGTCTACTATAATGTATTACATATAATATACAATAATGACTATCATCTGCTAAAAATATACATGAAATTTATCTTTTCAATTAACCTGTATTTCATGTGTGAACATACACACTTTGCATGCATTTAGACAGGACTCCAAGAATCTGATAAATTCAAGCAACTAATATGAAAATAGCCATTAAAAGTCCTAGCCTGTGGAGTCAGATACATTGTGCAGGGATCAGAACTGATATGGATCAGACACTTCAATCTGTATAAAGTAATTTCAGGACAAAGTCTATTTAACACTAGCTTAATCAGAATGAGGATTGTCCCAAGGAGTCAAAATTCCAATTTATGTAATCTAATATTTACAAAATTATGAAAATGTGTATTTTTGTTCTTAGGTGCCGTCAAGTTCATGTCAACTCTCAAAAATTCACTGATGTACTCATCGTTTCATCTTCAAAAACTCAAACTCATTGTTACTGAGTCAGAGCCAACTCTACTGGGCTTCTGAGGCTATAAATGACACAGGAGATTGTCTATCTTTTCCTGGAGGAACCACTGGGAGATCGGAACTGTCACACAGGCAGGTCTTGGGGTTGCAGTCAGCACACCTCTGCAGTGCTCAGTGTCAAGGGCTAAGTTTAGCAAGATGTTAGGCTATGTTCATGTAACCTTTATGCTTTCGTAGATTTAACACACTATCTTTTAAATGCTCACGTGCTTGCCCCCCTTTATATACACATGTACACATACAATTAACTATTAATGTTGCACACTGATTAAGCAGACATAGTGTCTAACTTAGTATGAAAACTGCTAAAGTCCAAAGTTATGATGAAGGATCATTAATACCGTTAGAATAATGAAGCCAACATTCCTATCCTTAAATCCCATAGCTTGATTTCATTGCCAATTTACTGTCTCATATCTGTCCAGATTATATTTAAAATGCTTCACTGTGGATCATTTATTGGTTTATGGGTTCCTTATAAATAGGGTTAAGATTATTATTGAAATTGATGGCTTAACATGTATATTTAGTTTGTGCATTGATCATCAGTGCCCACTCAAAGTTTTTGGTCTCAATTACTTAATTCATTAATCAAACCACAACTGCAGAACACTTTCAGTTACATACAGAGGAAACCCAGTATATATTATGGAAGGCTCTGCTCAGATTTTTGTAACTGCCCTCAAAATTAGCCATTGAATTTAACTTTGCTCTTCTCTCTTTCAAAGAACAGTGATTTTCTTGGTAACCCATGATTAGAGCCATGAATCACAGGGAAGGTTTTTTAGGAAATGTTGACTACAAACCAAATTATTAGAGTGAGCCCTGCAAATATAATCATGTTGGTAATGTATCAGTGATTCTTTTCTTGGGCTAAGGTTTGTGGCTATTGGAGTTTCATTCTACCATGTGGCAAATTTCTCATATCTGAAACACTCTAGGGAATTATCCAAATCCTGAATTTGGGGGCGGGGCAGAGTTTTGAAAATCCTCTATGAGTAAAGAAAAATGAAACAAATGGATTTCAATTTTCTAATGTTACAGAATGAAATTTACTCAAAATACTTTTTTGACGTCTTTAAAAATTCATTAATTGAATTCAATTATCTTCTTTCTCTCTCTTAACATTTTGTGTACTGTTTTTCCCTTTTAAGAAAAGGACAAACCATATTTGTATAACTGAAGTGATTCTAATTATATATTTAGGAAGGAATGATTACAGTATTTGATGAACACCAAATGTTTGGGATGTCTGGCTGCCTGGTGCTAAGGAGTTGCACTATGAACCCCAAGGAAGGCAGCTTGAGTCTTGGGGGAAGAAAAAGGGTCAGTCTCCTTCCTTTCTACTAACAGTTGCTGAAAACCTCCTGGAGGGTCCACTATGAATTAGTGGTGCCACACCAATGAGTAAGTTTTAATTTTATCAAATGTTAGAGGATACAGTACAGGGTTAATTACCACACAGCCCTTTTAGAGACCAGCCATCTTGAACATACTCTTTGATGATCACATGGTTCACATAGGCATTGGCCACCTTGAAAGAACTACTGCATATGCGCTCAGTTGCCCTGATCCCTCCTTCTCCATGAAGAAACACGATGATCTTGTCCTTTTGTCAAGTGAACTCAAAATTCCATTTTCTCCATGGATCAACACAGTGTCTACTCCCCAACTCCAGATCCTTCAAAAGGACCTCACTCATCATCTTTCAAAAAGTCATAGTCTAGAGGCATAATATCTCTCCACGCCTCCCTTTGTAAAGCATATTACCCAATATATCTCCCTCTCTGCTTATACAGAAAAGCATTGACTCAGCTCTGCCACTCCCACTTGACAGGAGAAAGAACCGAAGCCCAAGGACTATGGACACATTTTCCTGGTGATCACATTTAGGAGAGTAGTCCAGTCACACTTGTATAAGGCACATTTTGCTCTAGTACAGAAATAATAGCTTTGCTCCTCCTTTCATACTGATAGACATGTCACCATACTAATATGGGCAGAGTGGAGAGGAAAGGTGACAGAATTCTTCCCGCTATGGTAGGGAAACAGAACATTTACCACGTACTATCTCACATATAAGAAGTTACACACTTATTTGTCCTTTTTACTCATCTGTAATGAACAATTTTACCTTTCCTTCTCCACATCAAAGAGTATGCTTCTAGACTGACATCAGTTTCTCTCCAAGTAAGAAGAGACTTGGAAAGCTCTGCTGGCCTAGTCCATAGCGGATTTGCTAGCCAAAGACCACATCTCTCTGTTAGTCTGAATCCATCAGCTCTTCCAAAGGAGAAAGGTGGGTAATCTCCTCCTGTGTGGTTTACAGCCTCTGAAAAACCCACTGGAGGGTCAGCTATGAGCCAGCTTCACCTCCGCTGCTAGGACTCGGACTGCCTTTGACACGTAAGTTCCTACATAAAACTGATCCATCTTCCTTACTGAATAATTCAAACCTCGGCAAACATTCTGTTGCTGACACTTCATAACAAAGACAGAATTTTTGGTAGAGGAGTATATAATATATTGAGTTAAACTTTAAAACTACCAGTCGCCCTTCATCAGAACTAGGGGCAGTATCCATGTATAAATATTTATAACATCTGAAAAGCAATGGAGGATTGTGATAATTAGGAATCAACTAAACAGCAATGAGTAAGAGAGGTAAGAGCTCCCTTGTTGCTAGATTATAGCATCTTCTCTTTTCAGCATATGGGTAACTTTCAGCTTTTATTTAAAGAAACACATTTTTAATTATCATGTTAATAATTCCAAAGAGACAGATGTAAGTAATCCATAATTGTATGACTGATTTTAAAAAAATGGTGTTGGGGAAATCCAGGAAAACTTGTCGGTCAAATTGTACATTTAACATGAATTCCACAATTTAGGATAAATTTTTTTTTCAGGATAATTCTTCATGTTTACTTTCTCTGCTAAGAAGCAGAGTTGATACAGGTGTGAGGTACTTGGTTAATTAATTCTACTAAATCCAACCACATTTGGAAAATATTTTAAAACTATTTTTAAAAAATGCAAATATAAATTTATATGGGATATTTCTCAATTCTCCTTTCCCATGCAGCTAAACTACTAGATAGGCACCTGGCTCTAGACCAGGTTCTAACACGACATGGAGTGATGAACTTAGTGGATATATAACATGCACTTACAATTCTGTGCTATGTAACACTTAAAAAGCTTCCAGTATCTCCAACTTATAAATGTGTATGTATAGTCACTCATTCTCACTGCTGTGGAGTTAGGACTCATTCACGCTGACCCTTCATCCACTTTCCAAGCCTGTACACTGACTGGGAGGAGCTTGTCAATTCTCTCCCGTGGAACTGCTAGTGGATTTAGAGCAACAGAGAAGTATGACCTGTAGGTTAGCAACACAACTCCCTAGAGATGAGGCCATCGGAGCTCCCTCTGGCACTAATCATGAAAAGAAAAATCTATTAGTGAGTATTTCATGAAAGCAACATGTCATTGTACACATGTAATTCTGTTTTGCTTTTACAGACACACTCAGGACTGCCTCTTATGTCCGTTTTATAGATTTAACAATTAGCTTAGCAGAGTTTAAGCAATTCTCAACCTCGCCAAGATATTAAGTGACAAAGCTGGAAAACAAATCAGTATGTGCTTAACCCTGGACCTTCGTAATTTAGGTCATTTGTTTTGTTGGTCTGTTAATTTTCTAAACCAGAGTAGACTTCCCTGTAGGATTTCTAAGGCTGTAAATCATCATGGAAGCCAACCGGCATCCCATGGAAGAAGCCACTGCTGCATCGCCGGGGCTTTAGGACTGTAGTATCTGGGCATTAGGGAGCCACAGTCCCACACTGTTTCTCAATCTGCCTTCTCCTGTTTCAGCTTCTACTCCCCTTTGCTTATGTTCTGCTCATAAAGTTTAAAGTAAGAGGCTCAATATTCCTCCTGATGGAGAGGATATAGCCAATGAACTGTTCATCTGTAAAAACGTAAGATACCAGACAGTACCTGGATATGCTTCAGTTTTGACAGGTTGGTACTCTGACACATAAAACTCTGCAAGATTGTAAGAATAAGATGAGAAGGGTTCTTTAAAGAGAAGCTGGAAGTTGACACAAAATTTAAGGAAGGAATTATGAGATTATGGAATAAAAGTTATGAGAAATGATGTGAGATTATGCAACGAAGAAATTACTTGCTGTCTTAATTTATGAAAATATTAACTAGAGTATATTTATGCAAACTGAAATGTAGAGTTTTTTTCCTTGCGTGCACCAGTACATAATATCAGTATTCCACAGGTGGCATAAACCTCTAAAATTCCTCTGTGATCTTATTTTTATATACTGAGACTTCTGCTAGATGTTTTAGGTTTAAAAATAGAATGCATTGAACAAGGAAACTTTCTCTGGGCCTAACTATTATACATAGCACTGGTCCTTACCACTCAATAATTGAAATCTCCCAATCTTGCCTCATCTACTCAAAACAGATCTCCATATCTAGTGTCCCTCATGTAACAAAATCCAGTCTACTCTAAATTTCTTGGGAGTTTTTGATAGGTGCCTCACAAATGTTTACAGGCCAGGCTCTCAACCATAACTACATGAGAACTCTGCACCCTTTTTGTACTCATTCTATACACTCTGCTCATGGTCATGGTGGTAAGACTTATACCCAGGTCAAGTTTACAATCTGCCTTATCTCCTCCAGAGGTCAGAGTACTAATGGACTCCTGGTAGAAGTGGGAAGTGTATTCTTTTCTATTTCTCTAACATGATGTAGCTGACCATGGCACTCTCAATTACTTCATATGCATCTGAAGTTTGGACATGAGTAAAGGTGACAGAAGAATTGACATCTTTGAAAAGTTGTGGTGTTGTTCAAGAGTACTGAAAATGTCATGAATTGTCAAGAGAAAAAAACAAATCTGTCTTGAAGGAAGTGTAACTCGAGGCCTCCTTAGAGGCAAAGATGGTGAAACTTAATGTTACTTAATTTGGGCACATTTTCCAAAGGAGCCAGTCCTTGGAGAGAGATAGCATGCTCGGAAAGGCAGAGTCAGTGAAAGAGGAAGATCCTCAACCAGATGAATTGACAGAGTGACTGCTACAATGGACTTGAGCTTGAGAGAGATCCTGAAGATGGGGAAACTTAAGGCAAAGTTCAGAACTGTGTGAGTCACTGTGAGTCACTTGATGGCACATAACAACAACAGCATGATGCCTCTCACTTTATGTAGGTGTTGGGATAATTCTTTATTCTAGAGTTTCACAAAGGCTACCATGAAGATTCGTTCATAGGGTCACTATGAGTCATCTACGACTCAACGGCATTAAACAAAAACAACAACAACCACGAAGATAAGTTCTTCAGGTTATATTACTCTTCTTCCTCCTCTCTTACTTCACTAATTCAAGTGATTACTTCCTATCCTTCTGTTTTTCTCCTTCTGTCCCTGTAAAGGAAAGATCTTCATAGGTGCCGACAACATAACAAAAACACATAGAATGAAGAACCCACCTACTTCCTTTTACTCCTAATAGCAACTAATATCTATCTATCTATCTATCTATCTATCTATCTATCTATCTATCTATCCATCCATCCTTATATATCTATATATACATATGTGTGTGGAGGACAGAAGGACAATTGATGATTTTGAGCTTTGGTGTTGGAGAAGAGTGCTGAGGGTGCCATGGACTGCTAAGAAAACAAACAGGTTCATCCTGGAGAGGGTTAAACCAGGCTGCTCCTTGAAGGCAAGGATTCTAAGACTTCGTCTGACATACTTTGGTCATGTTGTGAGGAGAGACCGGTCATTGGAGAAAGACATCATGTTTGGGAGGGTGGAGGGACAGCGCAGGAGGGGAAGGCCCTCTGGGAGATGTGTTGATTCGGTGACTGGGGCAATCGGGATGAGTGTGTCAGAGACAGTGAGATTGGCACAGGACAGAGCAGAGTTTAGAGCTGTTGTACATAGGGTCGCTATGAGTCACAAGCAATTAGACGGCACATAACAACAACATATACATGTACACACACACATGAGAGTCTAGGGGTTTTATGGATATGAAATTGCATTGCAGGAGGCTGAAATCCACCACTAACGGCTCTGAAGGAGAAAGATCAGTAATCTCCTCTCCTGTGGTATTTGGCCTCTGAAAACCTGCTGGAGAGTTAGCTATGAGTTGATTCCAATTCCATAGCCATGACTTTGACTTTTTTACACACACACGCGCGCGCGCGCACACACACACACACACACACACATCCATAGCCAATAGATCTAAATAAAGTTTACTGTTCTTCCATGTCTGGAAACTCTGAAGCTTAGTTTGAGTTTAATGAGGCACCTTGGTCTAGATTATTAAATTTGAGAAGATGCATGGAACCACTGCAGTTGAAGCTTTCTTTTAACAAGAGAGAACTGAGACTGAGAGAGATATATTTGATGTCTCTGAACTACTTGGTTATGAAATAGATTCAAATTGTCTGAATCAAGATACTATACTCTACACATAAAAAGACTTCCTTGTTTTTTTAGAGTGGTGTGCTTACTGAAGGAAATGCCCTAACTCATCATTTTAGTCTCTTGTACCTAAACAATACTTTATCACATAGCAAGTGGTTCTCAGAAAAAGCCTTCCTGTGTGAAATAAAAAGAAAGTCTATTTAACTAGATTATAATTTCAACTCATATTTACGTAAATGTATTTATCAAACTATAATAAGTATTGGTTGTTACAAAAATCATTGTCATTGTGTACTGTCAAGTCAGAACCAACCCATAGCTGACCCTCTGGCGGGTTTTCAGAGACAGTTAATTGCATGGGAGGAGACTGCCCATCCTTCTCCCGTGGAGCAGCTGGTAGATATCAACCATGTGCCATCAGGATTGCAGCACAACTTCTTGACACTAGGACACTATCACTTTATATATAACTAAGTTATTCATGTTAGATAATTCAAACAGCCGTGATAGTGAAGGCAGATTATTGGCACAGTGAGTCAATCTCCCTTGAAAGGGCAGTACCTTATCCTTAACTCTAAATTCTCAACATGAAAGCTACATTTCATTTTAATGTGGTAGAAAATATTCATTTAAGATCTTTAGCCAGCTTTCCATTAAAACAATTATTAGTTGATTCTCAAAGTGGTACATTTGGTGACTTTAAAAATATGAGTCACTAAGGGAGATAGGAAAATTTTCTGCTTTTTAATAATATATTTGCTTCATATTGGTATTTTTGGTCGATAGTGTCTAGCAGTTGGAATTAAACTGTGCTTCTGTTTGGTATAATTGAAGGAGTGGGTTATTTTAACCACATACTCAAGGAAATTCTTCATTTGAATTCCAAAGGTGCTGTTTTCTATCTCAGAAAGATAAAATATAATTTGCATATTTGAAAGTGACTATAGTTTCAAAACAAAGAGATATGGATTAAATACAAGGGTGGTTAATATGGAGAGATCTACAAACTTTAAGAAATAGAGAAAAGCTAGGTTCACATTAAACAGGTGACTTTTTAAAACTGGTGTGCATATAATTATTCAGTTGGCCAAGTGGTTGTTCTCCAGATTTCTTGGCACAACTTGGTGAGCACATCCAGGGCAGCATCTGTTAGCTGAAATATGTCAATTGGCATACCGTCTATTCTGGGGGCCTTATTTTTTGCTATTTCCTTCAAAGCAGCTTGAACTTCT
>NW_006399893.1:2693643-2710045 GCF_000299155.1 Elephantulus edwardii | reverse complement strand
GCCTTTGAGCTCTGGTGCTGCAGAAGAGTATTGAATGTACCATGGACTGCCATGAAAACAAACAGATCCATCCTAGAGAGGGTTAAACCAGGCTACTCCTTGGAGGACAGAATTCTGGGTCTTCTTCTGACATACTTTAGACATGTTGTAAGGAGGTACTGGTCCTTGGAGAGGGACATCATGCTGGGTAGAGGGACAGTGCAGGAGAAGACCCTCTATAGATGGATTGATTCAGTGACTGGAGTAATCAGGGTGGGTGTGTCACAGGCAATGCAATTGGTATAGGATAGAGCAGGGTTTAGGGCTGTTGCATATAGTGTTGTTATGAGTCGCAAACAACTGGATGGCACATAACAACAAAAATTATTCATGTGTTTTGTTACATTTATGTGCATATTGGATTTTTCTTTTTAACTCAGGAGCAATGAATTAGAAAATTACTACATAACTTGGAGAGACTGAAGAGCATTATGCTGAGTGAACTAACTCAGCCTCATAAGGACAAACACGACATACCACCATTATTGTTAAAATAGAAGGATAACTAGTAAAACGTGTGTGTGTCTCTATGGATGGAAGGGGTGGGAGCAGAGGGATGAGGATGGGTAGGGGGAATTCACAAGGTCACAAAATTTGGTAGGTAGGGAGAGGGAGTAAGGGAAATGAGTAAAATCCGCAGGGACCTGAAAAGATGGGATAATGGTGGGCATAGTCCAATGGTGATTAATTTTATAAAGCACAATGTTTGAAAATGATTGTATGAAACATAATGTCAGTGAAGGAGTGTGTGAAACACACTTAGAAACCAACAAAAAATAAGAAACCATTAAATAGCTTTTAAGATTTAAATTTTAGAAAGGAAAAGAAACAAGTGCCTAAATGGTTAAGTTTCATTGTTCCCATGTTAACAGGTCTATATCTTTGTTTACCAGGTGAAACATGTTTAAGCCAAGAGCGTGTGTGTGTTTGTGTGTGTGTGTGAGAGAGAGAGAGAGGAAGATAAAGGGAGGGATGAAAGAAGGAGGGAGAGGACAGAGAGAGAGAAAGAGACTGAGTGCAGCAGGGTAGAGAAGGTGGGGAGGAAGAGCAGGCTGAACAGTTTCACTCTTTCAAAGTCTCACAGAGTAACCAACAGTCCTTAGCAGGATACAAAGACCAGATAACTGGAACCATGCTAGGGAACTCTGGTGACCTAGTGATAGGAAGCTGTGCTACAGCCCCAGATGCAGCAGCTTGAATCCACCAGCTGCTTGGGGGAAAAGGATAGGAAATCTCCTCCTGTGCAATTTACTGCCTCTGAAAACCCATGGGAGGATCAGCTATGGTCAGTTTCAACTCAACAGCACACAAAAAAATTCAAGGGGAAACTCTCCCATATCTCTAAAACCAGGCCCTCAATTAACTCTAGCTGAATTTAAAAAAAAAAGCCTAGAGAAGTGGAAGAATATTCCCTGCTCATGGACAGGAAGGCTTAATGTTGTGAAAATGGCAATACTACCAAAGGCAATATACAGGTTCAATGCAATCCCAATACAAATACCAATTTCATTCTTCAATGAGATGGAAAAGGCAATCTCCAGCTTCATTTGGAATGGAAAGAAGCCACGAATAAGCAGCGCATTCCTTAAAAATAGAAAAACGGTAGGAGGCATCTCACTCCCTGACTTAAAATCCTACTACACTGCCGTGGTAGTCAAGACAGCATGGTACTGGTACAATGACAGACACATAGATCAATGGAATAGAATTGATAACCCGGAAATCAGCCCATCTATTTATGGGCAATTGATTTTTGACAAAGAGATGAAATCAGTTAGGTGGGGAAATGACAGCCTTTTTAACAAATGGTGTTGGCAAAATTGGAAAACTATCTGCAGAAGATCCCCACCTCACTCCATATACAAAAACCAACTCAAGGTGGATCATGGACCTAGGACTAAAACCAAGGACTGTAAACTTCATTCAAGAAAAGCTTGGAAAAACTTTCATAGTCCTAATCCACAACATAAAGAGTCTTCCCAGTATTCTGAAAAATTTACAACCAGGAGAAGATAAAATAGATGAATGGGACCTTCTAAGAATCAAATCCCTATGCACATCCAGAAACTTCTCTAACAGGGTAAAAAGGGAAGCCATAGACTGGGAAAAAGTGTTTGGTAATGACATGTCAGACAAGGGACTTATATCTAGAATTTATAAAATACTCGAGCACCACAACAAGATAAAGGAGAATAATCCAATTGAAAAATGGGCACAGGATATGAACAGACACTTCACCAAGGAAGACATTCAGATGGCCAACAAACATATGAAGAAATGTTCAAAATCCCTAGCCCCGAGAGAGATGCAAATCAAGAAAACCATGAGATATCATCTCACTCCAGTAAAACTAGCAAAATTTAACAGAACAGCAAGCAACAAATGCTGGCGAGGTTGTGGAGACACTGGAACCCTTATTCACTGTTGGTGGGAGTGTAAAATGGTGCAACCACTGTGGAAAGCATTGTGGCGCTTTCTCAAAAAGTTGCAAATAAAGATACCATTTGACCCAGCAATTCCACTACTGGGAATATACTCTAAAGAGACCATAAATGACATCCAAGTAGATATATGTATACCCATGTTTATCGCGGCTTTGTTTACAATAGCAAGGAGTTAGAAACAACCTAAATGCCCATCAACAAACGAATGGGTAGAGAAGCTGTGGTATATTCGCACAATGGAATACTATGCTGCATTGTAAAGCAAGGAAATCATGCAATATTATTCAAAATGGGTGACCCTGGAGGACATTATGCTAAGTGAGGTATCTCAGTCACAAAGGGACAAATGTTATATGGTGCCACTGTTGTAGAATGAGGCTGGCATTGAGGTGGGGGTAAGACTGAGAAAAACGGGATGAAATATGTTTACGGCATTGAAGTTTATGGGGGAGAGAATAGTCTAAAAGTATTATATTTTAGGGCATTATTTTTATTGTAGGAGTATGCAATGAGGGTTGCAGAGTGGATTATATTTGGGGGTGAGGGGGGGTTTGGGGAGGTGCGGGGGGGGATTGTGTACCAATGAGGGAGTTTTTCTTTTGCTTTTCAAGGAGAGGAGCAAATGGGGGGAGGGCAGTGTGCGGGGAGAAGGGTGCAACAATGAATGAATGGAATCCCCAAATCTCCGTAGATGTTCATTGAAATGAAAAATAAACAACCTAAATAAAAAAAAATAATTAATAAGGAATCTCAACCTTAGGAAAAGTGATTTAGTCTATTTCTTGTGCTGTCCTGACTCACACAATTTTGTAACATAATGACCACTTTTAGAATAATTGCAATTATAAAAAGTTAGCATATAAATGAAAGATTCAGGGATTGATGCTGTCAGAAGACATCACATCCTGGTTTTGAAATGGAGCAGTTGAAGGGTAGAGGTTAAGGTAATTACCTCTGGTGATAACTTAAAAGAGTTGACCTTATGGCATAAATATGCATATGAAAAACCTGACCATGTATTTGAGAACACATGGGAAAACTACAAAATGGGGCTCCAAAGAAGTTAAGAATGATGGGAGGGAACAAAATATTGCCTGGTCCCAAGTTTAACATTCCTAGATTTAAGTTTATTGCTAATGAGAGATTTAAGCCTATTGCTAAAGGATGAGAGGAGACAGTCGTAGATAGGCAATGTGGGAAGTGCATTAATACGCTTGTCAAGAAACTATGCTCCAGCCCAGATATGTCACTCTGACTACAGAAGCAGATCTTAGGTAAATCAGCCAACAGCTTTGTGTTGCGACTCTATTTATCATTTGAAAATAAGAAGGTTCATTAACTGAACTTGAAAGTCATAGGCAGCTTTGGAACTTTTACTTCCTTTGATGCACCTTTACCTGCAGAATTTCAAAGGATGGCTCAAAACTACAAGGAATTAATTGCACATTTTTCCTGCTTGAGCTTTATTCTGATTTGGGGAACTTAGTTCTTTGAAAATTTAAAGTAGACACGATAAATAAGGACTAACTGGCTCACAACTGAAAGTGATACCTAGAAAACAAATAGTTGCTTTTACTTTTTCAATAGGTAAAATTAAAAATAACAATTATGCACAATGGGGTTCTGTGGGGGTTTTTTGTTTATTTTTTGCTTTTTTTTTTTTTAAAAGCAGGTCCAAACTTGGTTGTATCAAATAGTGTCTTTCAAAGTTGAGAGCCATATATACTTATCCAACTACAATTCACATAAATACTTTGGAATAGAACATCTTTCTTTTACAACAACCATCTGAACAGCTCTCCTTAGTGAAATACTATGCAGTCCTGGTGACACGATGTTTAAAGCGCTTGGCTGCTAAGCAGGTCATTCAAACCAATAGCAGAGACAAGGAAAGAAAGAGAGAAAAATGAGAAAAGAAAAAAAGACAAGCTAAGGATCTCGCAGCTCAACATCAAGAGAAGAAAAATCCTCTTGACTGGGCCAAAGGCCAAAGGCAGCTTCATGATACAGGAAGTAAAGATTGAGGTTGTTAACGAATTCAGCTTGCTCAGATCCATAATCAGCATCCTTGGCACCAGCTGTCAGGAGATGAAAAGATGAGTTTAATTTGAAAAATCTACTGTCAAGGACTTCTCTAGAGGAAGCTGAAGAGCAATGATGTCAGTCTAAAGACTAATGTTTGCCTGATCCAAGCCAGTGTCTTCTGAACTTACTATACATCTGACAACTGGAGACAATGACTAAAGATTGAGTTGTGCTGAGGTGTGGGAAAAGAGTATTGAACATCACCTATGAAGACAGCAAACATATCTGTCCTGGAGAGGGTGGAACTAGGTTGCTTCTTGGAGGCAAGAATTTTGAAACTCTGTCTTATGTCTTTGGGCATGTTGTCAGGTGGTACCAGTCCTTAGAGAAAGATATTGTGTTGAGAAGGGTAGAAGGCCAGTGCAAGAAAGGAAGACCCAAGATGAGAAGGACTGACACTGTAACTGTGGCAATAGGGTCAAGTGTCTTAGAGATGGTGAGGCTGGCTTGGCAAAGGGCCAGGTTCAAAGCCATTGTTAACTATTGGTCATAGCCAGCTCAAACGTACATAACAACAAGAAGGGTCTATTGTTTGGCAATAGTAAACATTCTATTTTTCCTGAGTGTTAGTTAGTCTGAAATGATATATCCATTGAGCAGTTATTATAAGCAGGTATTATGCATTTTTTCTTAGAAACAAAATCCACTTCCTAAACAACATGCCACCAGAAATTCTATAAATGTTGATAGTTGTAGAAGGGCTTTAGGCCTTGTGTTCATAGGGCCACTATGAGTCATGCTCAACTTGAAGGCAATCCAAAACAACAAGTAGAAAATATTACAGATAGATTAAGGGAATATCTTTTAAAGTAGACAGTACTTAGCATGTAGAGGGACTTTTTCTACCAGGTAGAGATGGATACAAGCAATAACTGAGCTACTGTGTGTTGAGTGGGAAGTAATAGAGGGAATCCCAGTGAGAAGGACCCTTAATGTGACCTGGGATAGAGAACAGTCAAGGCATCATTATCAGAGGTTACACCAAACATAAAGGACATATTCAGAGTCACAAATATATAGAATGGAGAAGTTGGGTGGGGGTTTATGGAAACTAAAAAAATTGCACTGCTAATTTAAAAGAAAGGGTGTGTGAATGTAATTATAGATGACCCGGAAAGAGTGGCCAGAAGGACATATAGCCACTTTTGAAGGCTTCAGGCCTTTTGTTCATAGGGTTGCTGCGAGTTGTGCTCAACTTGATGACAATCAACAACAACAGCAACTATACTGAAGAATTGAAACCTCTTGATACAATAAATAGTAGCTGATTATATGGGAGCTCTGGTGGCGTAGAGGCAAGAAGTTGCACTGCAATCCTGAGGCTCATAGTTTGAATCCCACCAGATGCTTTATGGGAAAATAAGCAACCTCCTCTCATACAATTTGCCACCGGAGGGTCAATTATGGGTTGGTTCTGCCTCGACGATACACAACAGAAACAAAAATCAAGTATTATGGAAGCAAAATATAGTGTAATAAGTTAAAAAGGAGATGTAAAGTGGTTTAAAAAAGCACACATAAGGGCATGAAAGTTAGGATGGTGGGGTGATATTTAATAAATGCTTCCTGAGGACAATTAGATGAGCATTTTTGCTTTTATTTGCTCAACTAGATCCTATAAATGGCAGGGTGATAAGGAGGCATATTTTATTAGCTGTTTATAAATCATGTGATTACAGGTGACTTCTGATTAGGGTACAGGATGAAAATCTAATTACAAGACCTCATTTAAATATTCTTCATTTCTTCTCTTTGAAACACAGAAATAAACACATGAGGAGAAACTGGCAAGGGAAAAAAAGATGTATTTTTTTTTAAATTAGTAAATTCCAAAGAATATCTAATCGTTTTTTTTTTACTCACTCGTTTTATGAATCTTTACCAACATCTTTTTTGTACCTTGGGCATAAAAATAATGATGTCAAGGAAATATAAGGGATGCAATTATTAGAGAATACATGATGAATTTCATTCAGCATGTCATGTAGTATTTTAATACGGCTATAAAGTAGACTAATAATTTTTAATATATTTTCAACAGCAAAGATTAAATCAGTAACTCTCTATTAACCAAAGATTTAAAATTTAATAATGAATGCCCTCTCTTCATGCAGGCTGGATTAATCAAGAGACGGAAAGATTTATTTCTCCTAGGGAGATGTCAAGCTATTGTTCAACCTATTTACTAATAAAAATTTATATTCAAAACCTTCATGCATCAAATTAAATTACTTAGCAGATGATTCAGTATAAAAACGAAGAAAGACTATGAAATGTGAAGATTTAAACTAAACTGTTATTACAGTTTTTCTCAGTGATATAGACAGTATATGACAGTAAGTGAATGGTCTAAGAGTGTCAGACTGAGAAAAACTGGATGAAATATGTTTACAGGATTGAAGTCTATGGGGGAGAGAATAGTCTAAAAGTATTGTATTTTAGGGCATTATTTTTATCGTAGGAGTATGCAATGAGGGTTGCAGAGTGGATTATATTTGGGGGTAGGGGGTGGGGTTTGGGGAGGTGCGGGGGGGATTGTGTACCAATGAGGGAGTTTTTCTTTTGCTTTTCAAGGAGAGGAGCAAATGGGGGGGAGGGGTTTGTGCAGGGAGAAGGGTGCAACAATGAATGAATGGAATCCCAAAATCTCTGTAGATGTTCATTGAAATGAAAAATAAACAAACTAAAAAATTAATACAAAAAGAAAGTAAATTATCTTTTAGTTGGTTACAATACCCTGTATATAACCATAAGATTGAATCAGCCAATTATACAGCTTAGATCTTCGGCATATTTGTTAAGTTTCTTTCAAGTTGACCTATGCTTTGGTAAGTGTTATATTAAAGTCTCCTACCACTAAAAAAAGAAAAAAAGAAAAAGAAAAAAAAAAGAGTGTCAACATAACTCCTCTTAAACTACATCTGATTAAAATGGGGAAAAAATAGTAAAGGGTAATAAAGAAAATAGGAGTAGAGGATAACACATCTCTATTATGTGACTGTTCTCTCCTGCTCCTTTGATAATATCAGATTTTAAAGGTTCTTATCAACTTTGCTCTCTCTCTCTTTTTTTTTCTCTCTCTCTCTGGCTTTGTTTCTTGTTGTTGTTGATTGCTATAGAGTTGAGCACAACTCATAGAGATCCTATGACAAAAGGGTCTGAAGCCTCTCTATAATTACTACTGTTGCTCCAAGTTCATATTTCTTGAGGCATGTGATTTAGGAAGTGGATGCCACTCCTGATTTCAAACCTGTCTTACCCATCCACAAACCAAAAGTAAAAGTGGACTAAGAGTTGCCTTTAGCATTGTTGTTGTTGTTAAGTGCTGTCGAGTTTTAGGCACCTCATAGTGACCCTATGAACCAAATCTTCAACATTTGTATAACTTTCATCCTTTCTCCAGGTTCATAGGGTTTCCAAAGTACAGGGAATCACCCCTTGGAATTTAAAGACAAAGCCAATGGAAAGATAAGTAAGAGTTGGCCTTTAAACTCTACCTACTAATTTTTTGATGATGACAATAGATTTTTCTTACAGCAGACAATCAAGTCAGAAGTGCCCTCACATATCTTACTGTTCAAGTGTATAAAATGGAAATGGAGGCCCTGAGCAGAAGGAGACAGTGGCCAGACCATGGAAAGCGGAAGAGCTGGATTGTGGGTTATTTGCTTGACAATGCTAAATAATTACACAGAATAATGTTAATCCTTTGCTGATTCTTTTGTGGCTGACATAATACCACCCAATTTATAAGCAGTAAGAGAAAGAAATTGTTAAAACCGTAAAGGAAGGGCCTCAAAGTTTGTCTTTTACACTTAAAAATATTTTCACAGCCAGACATGGATGCTTCAAGAAATAACAAGGATAAGATGCGAAAACAACAGTAAGAAAAAGCTGATACACAGAAAGAATCTTTCCTTTACTGCCACACTGTCTGAAATTGTACCATTTTGAGTGTTGATACTATGTCAGACACCCTGCTTCAGGTGCAACAGCTAATTTAATTTTGCTAAGATCCTTGAAAAGTAGCCACTGCTCTTTTCACAAAGGAGGAAACAAAAAATAGTCTTACTAAGTTGAACTATCTCCTCTGTACTTAATGTTGAATCACGAATTTTTCTTTGCAATGCAATTTCTCCTGGAAATATGGAAACACTGTGCCTGTCAGACACTCACAATCACTTATTAAGAATACCAAAAGTTATCTAGGTGAATAGACTCTGGAGAGAGGAAGGCGGCACTGGTAAGTCGAAAAAGGAGCAGGTATGAGGTCCCTGGCAGGCATATGAAGGCAATGGATGGGGACAGATAGTCCTGAACAATAGGTATTAGATGGAAGAAAAAGAGTGTTATAAACTACATTCATCATTTTGCTGTTACTCCACTCAATATAGCTTGGCCTAGAGCTGCCCTAAAAGTAGCATAAGATATCTCATTTCCTCTAGTTGGTATGTGCTTATACTATAAAGAAGAAGAAAAAATAATTTAGGCTTACGTATAATAGGGTAGATGGCAGATGTTGTTCTTGTTAAGTGCCGTTGAGTCGTAGGCAACTCATAGCAACCCTATGAACGAAAGTCCTCGACACTTGCATGACTTTCATCCTTTCTCCAGGTTCATAGGGTTTCCAGAGGCAAGCTATTTATGGAAGTGGGTGCCACTTCTGCTCCCAAGCTTGTTTAACTGGGGAGCGCCACCACTGTCCACCATGGGTAACCATTATCATATTTGACCCATCAGTAACACAATGTTCAGCTTCACAGCAAACACAAGTTATCTCTGTACAGCAAGTGGACACACCAGGGCCATACAACCTAGAAGAATGTTTGTTGTTGTTGTTATGTGCCATCGAGTCGTTTGTCACTCATAGCGACCCTATGTACAAGAGCTCTAAACGCTGTTCTACTCTTTGCCAACCTCGCCATCTCAAAACGCACTTATTTCCACCACTCCAGTCACAGAATAGATCCATCTCATCAAAGGTCTTCCTCTCCTTTGCCTCCCCTCCACTCTGCCAAACATGATGTCCCTCTCTAAGGACCAGTCCCTCCTTGCAACATGCCCAAAGTATGTCAGATAAAGCTTCAGAATCCTTGACTCCAAGGAGCATTCTGGCTTCACCTTCTTCAGGACAAACCTGTTTGTTCACCTAGCAGTCCATAGTATATTCAACACTCTTCTCCAGCACCATAGCTCAAAGGCATCAATTCTCTTTTTATCAACCCTATTCATTGTCTTACTCTCTGATGCATGGCACGTAATTGCGAAGACTATAGCCCAGATCAGGTGCACGTTAGTCTACAAAAAAAAATTAAAAACAGGCCTGAGGGGGCTGGGTTAGAGTCACCCACCTTTGACTTGGTAGCATCACTTTTGGTCCACTCAGCCAACTGGTCTCTCTCTATGCTTTTAAGTGCCATCGAGTCATAGGCAACTCATAGCGACCTATGAACAAAAGTCCTCGACACTTGCGTGACTTTCATCCTTTCTCCAGGTTCATGGCAGATAACATTAAAAATAGAGCTAATTAAGTCATTGCTTTTGTCTTCTTCACCGAGGTGCAAAAATTAGCTCAAAACAAGACCAGATTAGAAGTACTTTAAAAAAAAAAAACACAACCAAACATCTGAACAACTGTGGATTTTGTAAAGATCAAACATCACTGATGTAAAATCAGGTAATAATTACAGTAAAATCTTGGACACTGAAGCAGTTTTTAAAGTAATCTAGGAACAACTTAATTCAGTCCCTTCAGAGTACTTACTCCTCAACTTGCCACTCATAAAAGGTTTCTTTTCATTCAATTGACAAAGCAGGAACTGGATTATAATTTTAATTAAAATAGCATGAAAAGGGCTTTGGCGAAGCACTATGAGCAACACAGCAAGCAGAGGCATCCAGCAGCTCTGGATAAGGAAGCTTGCCAAGAGCCCAGCCTGTTAGCTTACCCTGCATTCAGGTTGACATGATGGCAAAATAAAAGGCCATTTAGTAAAAACACTGAGAATAGGAGAGTAAAAACCTCTGGTAGAACACTTTACCTGGCATCATGTAAACAAAGCAGAGAAGTTGACCTTCTTGCACTTATTTCCTCTAGTTTCTTGTTATCATCTAAACTCAGATTAATGAGCGCTGTCAGAAATAGCAACGACACTACTAAAAAAACATCTGACCACACCACAATCCATGTTAGGAACTTTATTATTAATATAAAATAAGTTGAATATGTTTTCTCTTTCTCCCTCTTCATGTTTTCTTCTCTTCTTCATTTAAATCATTATTAAAGGACAAATTTTTTTCCTCTCTCAAGTGTGTATGTGTGTGTAAGATAGAGAAAGAGAGAGAGAAAGATGGATTCTCTTGGTACTTGGGGTTATCTTAGTACTTAGTACTGCTACAGCAGAAATACCACAACTGGATGGCTTTAACAAAACAGAAGGGTATTTTCTCATAATTGAGAAGGTTAAAAGTCGAAATTCAGAGCCAGCTCTGGGAAAGTTTTCTTTCTCAGTCTGCTCTAGAAGAAGTTCCTTGTTTTGTCTCTCCAACTTTGCTCGCTGGCTCCTTGGAGAACTCTATGG
The DNA here is from genome assembly GCF_000299155.1 of Elephantulus edwardii. Lineage (NCBI taxonomy): Eukaryota > Metazoa > Chordata > Mammalia > Macroscelidea > Macroscelididae > Elephantulus > Elephantulus edwardii. The sequence continues at coordinate 2,698,896 of NW_006399893.1, read as the reverse complement.
ATCTTGGCATTGATTTTACCCCATCTTTGCTCATTTGCTTGTTTTAATCTCCTTTATATTTCAAAAGAGCTAGCCTCCACACGGACTCTGCTCCACCAACATGCTTGAAAACAAACCATTACCAAATAGGGCGATAAGAACAGACACAGAGTTAGGGTTTACAATACATAACTTTGGGGAACATGAGTCAATCCATACCAAGGGTCACGTGAAAAAGGTAACATTTTACTTTGTTTAGAGATTCTAGCCTCATGACTATATAGCAAACAAAAGTGAAACTCTCTGCAGAGGAGCTGATTCCAGGTGATAGTGACCATATGGGACAGAGGAGAACTCTGAGAGGCTCTCCCAGGCTAGCAACCTTTAAAGTAAATGGACTGCCTCACCTTCCTCCTGTAGGGGTGCTGGTAGATAGAAACTGTAGGCTTTTCAGTTAGCTGCTTGAAGTAGGTACCTGTATTGAAAACCAGACCATCTGCTAAAGAACATGCTTTTATAATAATGACATGTCTCCAGCTTGAAAACATGGGACCACGTGACTAACTGTAAACTGCCATTGGCCTATGGCCTCAGATTCACATTTAATCATATAAAGCTCTGTTGATTATGTATTACTATGATCATAAACATGAATGTAATTGAGAACTTTGAAAAGCCACGTTTGATTTTATCAGCATAATTAATAATACACTTACTTTTTTTTGTCTGGATTTCCATTGTGATTAAAAAATAGTCATAAATATAGACCACTTGTTCATTTATTTTAGGGACAATATGTGTGCTTTCTAAATTCTATCCATGAACCCCCAAACATTCTCAGAGCTTACTTTGGTAAAGTCACATTTGGAGTATCAATGAATTTATCACTTTCTCAATAACAATGATTCTGTTACCATCTTCTAAGGAAAAAATAAAAGTGAAAAAAATGTTTAAAAGCTCAAACACACCATTAATGTTAGAAACATCATCTTTGCATCTCTATGCATTTAAATAGTGAAATTTAACCACTCTAAAAAATGGGGATGGGTGTATCAGAGGCAGTGCGATTGGCACAGGACAGAGTAGAGTTTAGGGCTGTTGTACAAAGGGGCGCTATGAGTCCCAAGCGACTCAACGGCACATAACAAAACAACAACATATGTTAGTGTGTGTGTGTGTGTGTGTGTGCTAAAGATCAGCCTGGTTTAAACTGGTTTATGCCAAACATTCTTCTAGGTGGTATAGCACTGGTCTGCGCATTGCTGTACAGAGGTAGCTCCTGGTTGTTTGATCACTGAAACGGTGATGTACCAAACACAATAATGGTTACCCATGGTGGACAGGGTTTGGTGGAGCTCCCTGATTAATACAGGCTTGAAAGCAGGTGTGGCATCCACTTCTGAAATGGCTTACCTCTGGAAACTCTACGAACAGTGCTCAGGTCTTTTGTTCATAGGGCCCCTATGAGTCATCTATGGCTTGACAGCACTTAGCAACAACAACAACATATGTTAGTGTGTGTGTGCTGAAGATCAGTAATCATATTGGGTTCTAATTAAGAGTTTTCTATTTTATTATTTTAAAGCATGATTAATCTGGAACATGTAATATGCCAATTGGCCCAGTGGTGGTTTTAACAGCTATCAGTGATTTTTCAAATACATATTTAGTTTTAGTTCAGTGAGTAAATAAAACATTTATAGTTACTAAGACTAAACTGTTATATGAACAGAGCACAGATACTGCAGATATGAACAGAGAACAGATACTGCAGAGCTTAAACTCAAGAAAGGTGTGTGTCAAGGCTGTATCCTTCATCTGTACCTACACAATCTATAAGATGAGCAAATCATTCAAGAAGTTAAAACTGACATGAAGAATTTTGAAGAATCAAAATTAGTTGAAGACTCATCAATAACCTGCATTATACTTACGAAAAGGACATGCTTGGAAAGGTGGAGAATCAACAAAGAGAGGAAGATCTTCAGTGAGATGGATTGACCCAATGACTACAGCAATGGGCTGAAATGTGTCAGAGATGATGGCGATGGAACAGGACTAGAGAGCTATCAGATCTGTTGCTTATAGGGTCACTATGAGTCATACTCAACTCAACAACAACAATAACAAGACCATACTGGCAAACACCAAGGATTAAAATCTCAACCTATGTTATTTGTGTGTGTGTGTGATGTGATTAGTCATACTATTATTTTCTCAAAGATATATCTGAAACTCAACTGTTGATTCTATCTTCCCCATTTTTTTCACCTGTATAGGCAGACTAGAAAATTTCTTTCCTTGGTCAGCCTTTAACAGGAATAGAGAGTTATGTTAACATGAATGGAATTTCAACTATCCTCTTTGGCAACGATCACTATTCCAAGAATAGATTGTGATGCCTTTTCCTCTTCGTCTCAGAACATTTGTGATGCTAAATAATACATTATGGGTACACATATAAAAGAGAAAAAGGGAAATTAAGAAAAGTGTGTAATGACAGCTCATATAGACAGAACCACTTAATAGTTTTAGAGAGTTGTTGTTTTTATGTGCTGTCAGTCACCTGCGACTCATAGTGACTCTATGTATAACAGTTCTGAAGGCTGCCCTATCCTGAGCCTGTCTCACTGACTCCAAGACACCTACCCCCATTGCCCTAGTTACTAAATCAATCTATCTCACCTGGGGTCTTCCTCTATTTTACTGTCCTTCCACCCTTCCAAGCATAATATCCTTCTCCAAAGATTATTCCTTCCTGGACACATGCCTAAAGTATATGACACGGAGCTTCAAAATCCTAGCCTCCAAGGAGAAACATGGTTTTACTCTCTCCAAGACAGACCTATTTGTTTTCTTGGCAGTCCATGGTATGTATGTTCAAGACTCTTCTCCAGCACCATAACTCAAAGGCATCAATTCTTCTAGCCTTGTTAGTCATTATCCAGCTCTCTGAGGCATAGCAACTAATTGTGAAGAGCATGGATCAGGTGCACCTTAGTCTTTAGACTGACATCATTGCCTCTCAGTACTCTGGAGAGGTCTCTGACGGAAGATTTACCTAATGAAATGCACTGTTTGATTTCCTGACTGCTGGTGCCAAAAATCTTGATTGAGGATCATTTTTAGAATAGACACCTTGTGTGACAACGATTATTTTTCCCAGTGAGTGAATAACCTTCTTTGGGTCACTAGCATATATATTTCTAATTTCATTATTATCACTGAAATCCTCCACCTCAAATTAAAAGATTTTAAATGAATATATTGTTTCATTCACTATGCAAAAGCATTTGACTGTGTGGATCATAACAAACTGTGGCTGACTCTGAGAAGAATGGGAATCCTAGAAAACTTGATTTATCTATGTGAAACCTATACTTGTACCAGGAGGCAGTCATCAGAACAGAGCAAGGAAACACAGCCGGGTTCAAAATTGGGAAGGGTGTAAGCCAGGGATGTATCCTATCTCCATAAATTTTCAATCTTTATGCAGAAGACATTATCCAGGAGGCTGGGCTCTATGAGGAGAAATGTGGCATCAGGATTGGAGGAAAAATCATCAGCAATGTGCATTATGCAGATGATACACCCCTGCTTGCTGAAACTGAGGAGGACGTGAAGCGCTTGCTGCAGAAAGTCAAGGACTACAGCCTTCACTATGGATTGAAGCTCAACATTAAGTAAGATTCTCACCACCGGGCCGATGGCAGCATCATGATGGACAGTGAAGAGATTAAGATTATTCACAGTTTTAGTTTGCTTGGATCCACTGTCAATACTCTTGGCACCAGCAGTCAGGAAATTAAAATACATATTGTTTTGGGAAAGTCTGTAGTTAGAGACCTCTCTAAAGTACTGAAGAACAATGATGTCAGTCTGAAGTCTAACGTGCACCTGATTTATGCCATGGTCTTTGCAATCACTTACTATGCATCAGAGAGCTGGACAATGACTAGCGATGACAGAAGGAGAAATGATGCCTTTGAGCTTTGGTATTAGAAAACAAACAGGTTTGTCCAAGAGACGGTGAAGCCATGCTGCTCCTTGGAGGCAAGGATTCTGAAGCTTTGTCTGACATACTTTGGAAATGTTGCAAGGAGGGACCAGTCCTTGGAGAGGGATGCCAAGCTTGGGAGGGTGGAGGGACAGTGCAGAGGAGGAAGATCCTTGACGAGATGGATTGATTCAGTGACTGGGGTAATAAGGGTAGGTGTGTCAGAGACAGATTGGCACAGGATAACAGGGTTTAGGGCTATTGTACATACGGTCACTATGAGTTGCAGGCAACTCAATGGCACACAACAACAACATATTGATAAGAAGCTGTGTTGCAAGCCCAAAGGTATGTGGTTCAAAACCACCAGCTGCTCTGCAAGAGAAGGATGGACAATCTCCTCCCATGTGATTAACTGCCTCTGAAAATCTACTGGAGATTAGCTATGGGTAGGCTCCTACTTGATAGTACAAAGTGACAACAACAACATATGTATATAGGCCTAGCTATATGTATTGTGTGTCTGTGAGATTATATATATATATAAAAATTTTCGTGTTATTGTGGTTAAGTGCCTTTGAGTTGTAGATGACTCATAGTGACCCTGTGAACTAAAGACCTGAACATTTGTATAACTTTCATCATTTCTCCAAGTTCATAGAGTTCCCGGAGGCAAACTATATCAGAAATGGATACCATTCCTGCTTCCAAGCTTGTTTAATCAGGGAGCTCTATCAAATACTGTCCACCATTGGTAACCAGTATCACATCTGATACATCAGTGTTACAGTGTTTAGCATCACAGCAACCACGAGTTACCTCTGTATGGCAAATGGACAGACCAGTGCTATACCACTTAGAATAATGTTTGACCAAAAACAATTAAAACCAGGCCTGAGGGCTACAGAATAAAATCACCCACCTTTGGCTTGGTAGCAAAACTTTCTATCCACTAGGCCAACAGAGCTCTCTCTATGTTGTTGTTGTTAAGTGCCATCGAGTCATAGATGACTCATAGCGACCCTACAAACGAAAGTGTGTGTGTGTGTGTATATATGCCACTGGGGTGATAGGGATAGGCACGTCAGAGACAATAAGATCGGCAATGGATAGGACAGGGTTTAGGGCTTTTGTACATAGGGTTGCTATGAGTCGCAGGCGCCTTGAGGGCACGTAACAACATATATGTATATGTATATGTATATGTATATGTATATGTATATGTATATGTATTTGTATATGCATATGCATACACAAATTTGTATATATACATATGT
>NW_006399893.1:2691044-2692816 GCF_000299155.1 Elephantulus edwardii | reverse complement strand
ACAAAGAAGATTAATCAGAACTGGCTTTGACAAGCACTGTGGCATTTGGACAAGAACAAACTGGGAGGAGGGTAGAGAGAATAGTGCAACAATAAATGAATGGAAACCCAAAATCTCTGTAAATGTTTATGAAAATTAATACAATATAATTATAGAAAAAAAAAGAAGAGCAGCTTTGACAGCCTAGTACATAGGAAACGGCACTGCAGTCTCAAAGGCAGCATCAGCATCTTTTCTGTAGTTCAAATTCACTAGCTCCTCCATGGGAGAAAGAATGGAAATCTCCTCCTGTATGATCTACAGCCTCTGAAAATCCACTGGAGCATCAGCTATGATGCTGTTCAGACTTGAAGGCAATGAGCTGAGTTAATTTCATTAAGTAGCATTTATTTCATAATATGAACCAACTTCTGATTGTATCATAAATGCTGTTATAATTGCTAATATTTAACTGTTTTAGTTCTACCTCATGATGTTCTGTATTGAACATTTTGCTATGCTTCAGAACTAAATATTCATCTATCTACGGTTACCCATGGTGGACAGTGTTTGGTGCAGCTCCCCGATTAAAACAAGCTTGGATGCAGGAGTGGCATCCACTTCTGAAATAGGTTGCCTCCAGAAACTCTATGAACTTGGAGAAAAGATGAAAGTTATACAAGTGTTCAGGTCTCTCATTCATAGGGTTGCTATGAGTTGTCTACAGCTCAATGGCTCTTAACAACAATAACATTTGAGATCTGCAGGCAAGCTCACATTAAGTTTTTCTGGAATGAACTGCACTTCATCCAGTCTTAAAGGTCCATTAATGGTACGAATATCTCTCCAGCCACTCAAGTCTGAGAAATGACTCTCTTGTAGCCTTCTCTGCCTTAATTTCTAATCCATCAGGTCTCATGAATTCTGTAGCTGAAGTGATTGTTAGAGGTGTAACCAGTCATACTTGACAACTCACTGTCCCCCGCCTACAGCTTGTGTTCTTGGGCCTCTGTGCCTTCCCTGGCCAGGAAGGTCTTTCTTCCATTTCCATTGTTTAAATCTTCCTACTGGCCCAGTTGTTATTCTTCCTATGAAACGATATACAACTTCATGAAGTAGAATGATTATTTCTTCCTTCTAAAAATCTATTTATAAAAATTTATGGTCAGTATGGTGATACCGTGCTTGCTAAAACTGAGGATGATCTGAAAAGCTTGCTACAGCCTTCAATATGAATTGAAACTTCCCTCAACCAGGCGGACTGCCACAGTGACTGCCACAATGGGCTCAAATGTGTCAGAGATTGTGAGGACGGCACAGCAGAGGACAGGGTGCAAACATGTTGTTCATGGGGTCACCATGGGTCATACTCGACTCAATGACATCTAACAGCAACCACAACAAGCCAGAGTTGACACCACAGCACCTAATAACAACATGGATGCTTTAGTGTTACATTTGCCGACCTGAAAAATAGAGCGTTAGGACCCACAAAGGCGACTGACTATCTGGCTCTTTAAAGGAAACACTAATTCCTGCTATAGGCCTAGCACCTACACTCAGAAAAAGTTCATGCTTCAATTAAAAACCATCTCAACTGGAGAGCATTATACTAAGTGAACTAAGTCAGTCCCACAAGGAAAAATATTGTATAAGACCATTATTTTTGTTTTTCTTGTTATGTGCCGTAGAGTCGTTTGCGACTCATAGCAACCCTATGTACAACAGCCCTAAACCCTGCTCTATCCTGTGTCAATTTCATTGCCTCTGACAAACCCATCCCGAGTACCCCA
>NW_006399893.1:2688348-2689108 GCF_000299155.1 Elephantulus edwardii | reverse complement strand
CTCAGCTTCAGCTTGAACTTGCATATGAGTAGTTGGTGGTCTATCCCACAATCAGCTCCTGGCCTAGTTTTCACAGCTGATATTGGGCTTCTCCAGCAGTTTTTTCCACAGATGTAATCGATCTGAGTCCTATGCATACCATGAGGTGAATCCATGTGTATAATCGACGTTTATGTCTCTTAAAAAACATATTTGCAATGAATAAGTTATTGATTGCGCATAATTCAAACATTCTATCTCCAGCTTAATTGCTGTCACCAACTCCAAGTTTTCCAACTACTGATTCTTCTTCCCTGCTCCCATCTTTTGCGTTCCAGTCGCCCATTATTATCAATGCATCCTGACTGCATGTTCTATCTATCTCTGCCTGTAAAAGTTGGTAGAAACCATGTATTTCTTCTTCTTTGGCTCTCGTTGTTGGTGCATATATCGGGATGACAGTAGTGTTCACTGGACTTCCTTGTAAGCGTATGGATATAATCCTATCACTCACAATGTTGGACTTCAAGATGGACCTAGAAATTTCTTTTTTGACTATGAAAGCAACTCCATCTTTCCTCACCTTTTCGTCTCCAGAATAATATTGGTCATCTGACTCAAAGTGCCCCATGCCAGTCCATCCCATCTCTCCAATGCCTAGTATGCCAATATTTATGCATTTCATGTCTTTTTTAACAATTTCTAATTTTCCTACATTCATGGTTCTCACATTCCATGTTCCAATCACTAGTGTCTGCTTACAACTCTTCCTCTTCCTTTG
>NW_006399893.1:2651558-2682953 GCF_000299155.1 Elephantulus edwardii | reverse complement strand
AGATTCATCTTGGAGAGGATTAAACCAAGCTACTCCTTGGAGGCAAGGATTCTGGGGCTTCGTCTGACATACTTTGGACATGTTGTCAGGAGGGACGGGTCCTTAGAGAGGGACATCATACTTGGGAGGGTGGAGGGACGGTGCAGGAGGGGAAGACCCTCTATGAGATGGATTGATTCGGTGACTGGGGTAATCGGGAAGGTGTGTCAGAGGCAGTGCGGTTGGCACAGGATAGAGCAGGGTTTAGGGCTTTTGTGCATAGGGTGGCTATGAGTCACAAACGACTTGACGGCACATAACAACAAACAACAACATTTCTTTTTTAACAATTTCTAATTTTCCTACGTTCATGGTTCTCACATTCCATGTTCCAGTCACTAGGATCTGCTTACAACTGTTCCTCTTCCTTTGAATTTCCATGTTTGACAGTTCTGCCTAGGTTGCCCTTTCTGTTCGTCTACGTGTGTTGTGTTGTACATAGGGTTTTCAGCGGCCTGCCATTTCAGAAGTGGATGGCCAATCCTTCTTCCTAGTCTATCTTAATCTGAATGTTTAGATTTAGAGGAGTATCTGACAGACAGCAATCTGAGGAGTAGTGAAAGATAAATCCCTCATTTTGGAGTTGACCATTAGTTACAGTGTAGTCCCTGCCCTTAGCCCAGTGTGTTGACCCACTCATTATCCAGCTCCATCCTCCAGCAGGATACCACTTCACTTCTACCAAATGCCTTCAGAATTAATTAATCTCCCATTGTCCGACACATGACCTGACAGCTTGTCTGAGAGATTTTTTTTTCTTCTTCCCGTGTCCAGTGTCTCTCAAATTTACTTGTACTGTCTCTGAAGGGATGGTGATGTGTCCTGTAGAACTCCTGTACCGTTATTGTAGAATGAGTATAAGGATCCAGGAGGGGTGGGAGAGGCTGGAAGCAGAGGGATGTGCATGTACAGGGGGGAGAGGGGATTAACTTTATGGGTGGGAAAGTGAGGGAAATGGAAAGAATTTGTAATAGAATTCTGTAAATAAACTAATAAAAAAACCTCAAATGGTTAAAAAATATATGAAGTGAAACTCAACATCAGGAAAACAAAGATTCTCACCAGTGGGCCAATTGGCAGCCTCATTATGGATGGTGAAGAGATTCAGTTAGTTTGCTGGTACCAGTAGACAGGAAAATCAAGAAAGAAACAGCATTGGGAAAGTCAGCTGGCAGGGACCTCTCCAGAGTACTGAAGAGCAATGATGTCAGTGTGGAGAATAAGGTGTGCCTTATCCAGGCCATAGTCTTTGCAATTGCTTGTATAAGAGAGCTGGACAATGACTACGGAAGAGAATTGATGCCTTTGAGCTGTGGTGCTGGAGAAGAGTGTTGAATATATTATGACTGCTAGGGGAACAAACAGGTTCATTTTAGGGAGGGTGAAGCCAGGCATTTCCTTGGAGGCAAGGATTTTAAAGCTTAGTTTGACATACCTTGAACGTATTACAAAGAGGGTTACAAAGAGGTCCTTGGAGAGGGACATAATTTTTGGGAGGGTGGAGAGACAGCATAGGAGAGATGGACTGATACAGTAACTGGGGTAATGAGGATAGGTGTGTCAGAGACAATAAGATTGGCACAGGATCGAGCAGGGTTTAGGGCTGTTGTACATAGGGTCGCTATGAGTCACAGGAGACTTGACGGCCCATAACAAAAACAACAACATGATTGATGATAGTGACAAACACCAAGAGAACAAAACCTTATTCAATCTATGTTGTTTGGTGTGAGATTAAATTATGCGTTCAAATAAAATTAAATCTGTGTTGTTGTGAGAATTCTAATAGCTAGAATTCAATGAAGTAGGTGCCATGTGTAAGTGCCATTAGGGTTAGCTGATAACCCTAACAGTTATCTCTGACCTATCACTCCTGCCTTGGTGCCAGGCACAGTTGATGCACAATAAACCTTAGCTGGGGTTAAAGGTTCTGCCTACTTTATGCTCTGTGTCATTTTAGGGCAAGATGCAGCTACTAAGTTCCTGGAGACAAGTTCTGTTCTGTACTAGATCCAGATCTATGACCTAATAGCTGTGAATCTCAGCAATTGTCTAAACCTCTCTGAAGATAATTTTCACATACAGCTTAAAGACATGATTCTTTACTCACATGGTTCATTCAAAATGAAATAGGCAATGGTAAAACATTCTGCTCATGAATCTGAGTTATTAATATTATTATTCCCAGAAGCAGGAGAGCCACCATGGAGAAGGAGAAACTTGATCCAACAGAGTAAATGGATGGGGCACTGCAAGTCTCACAGCGACTTCCTGCACTTTCAGACATGACTTCTGCTATTCAATAGTTTCCTACCCTTTTCCACTTTTCCAGGTTGCTTTCCAGGAACCACACCACCTTGCTGTTTTTAGGATTATTCCCCCCACCCCAAGGGATAAAATTAATTTTGAGTTCAGAAATGTAAGCTAATTAGGAACAAAGACATCCTTTTTTTCTTCTGCCTTCAAAACCAAGTCTTTCCTATTTTGGAAAAGGTTAGAAGTTGGAAAACAATTAAGTTGGTTCTACAAATTACAAAATGAGGAGACAAAAGAAATAATACAACAAATTGATCTGTCCCTTTTCAGTTTCCCAATGCACTCTAGCACATGAGAAGTTTTGTAAAATTCTATAGTAACTAACAAAATTTAATTCTGTTCAATCCCATGCTTCTGGAACTTTTTGAACTTCTATGCAAATAATCCAGGTCTTAGAATACTAATTAACTTCTTAGTGAGCATGACAAGTATATTTGAACATCTGGACTGTATTAATAACTGAAGTTTCCATCAGTTTTGTGTGTTCAGCTAAGATCTGAGAGAAAGTCAATTCCACCACCCCAAAGGAACTAGAAGATGAAAACCCAGAGTCCTTGCTCCTGAGAGTCCTGGAACTATCAAAGGACCTATAGGATCTGATTTGTAATTAACATAATCTATGAGAGTTGTGTTTTTTTGCTTATTTTTAGACCAAGGCTTTAGAGTGTGAGGAGGAGAATAAAAAGATGATGAGGCAAAGGATAAGGTAAGAAAGTAAAGATAGATTTATTAGAAAGTTACATCCCAAAGGGATGGACCTCCTCCTTAAAAAGAAATATGGAGGAGAGGTCTATGTATGACAGTTTTTTAAAAAACATTCTCACCACTAGACCAATGCACAACATCATGATATATGAAGATTAATATTGTGAATGACTTCATCTTACTTGGATTCATAATCAGCACCCTTGGTATTAGCCATCAGAAGACATATCTCATTCAGAAAGTCTGCAGTCAAGGACTTTTCCAAATTACTGAAGAGCAGTGCAATAATGTCAGTATGAGGACTAAGGTGCATCTGATTAAGGCCATGGTCTTTTCAATCTTGAGAAGTGACAGAAGGTACTAAAACTCCTGTTGCTGTTGTTAAATGCTGCCAAGTTAATTACGACTCTTAGCAATTCTATGAAGAACAGAACATGCATCTGAGAAGTGACAGATGAAGAACTGATGCCTTTGAGAGTTAGTAATAAAGAAAAATACCAACTATTTCATGGGCCAACTATATCTTGGAGAAAGTACTAACAGAGTGTCCCTTGGAGAACACTCTGTAAGGATGACAAAGCTTTATCTCACACATTTTGGGCATGCTGTTTAGGAGAGGCTATTTATTCCTTGTAGAGGGACATCATGCATAGAAAGGTGAAGAGTTGGTAAAAGAGAGGGAGACTCTCAACAGATGAATTGACACAGTGACTGCAACTATGGGTAACATGCAACAGAGATGATGAGGCTAACATAAGAAAGGGTATGATTCACATCTGTTGTATTTAAATAGGGTTGCCTGTGAGTTGGGGTGTTTAAGGTGAATATCCCATGCACTGCCAAAAGAACAAACAGATCTGTCTTGAAGAAGGTGAAACCATGGTGCCACTTGGAGACAAGGATTGTGAAACTCGATGTCTCATAATACTATGATAGAATTGTCTTTGGAGAAGAACACCATGATTGGAAAATTGGAAGGTCAGTGTAAGAGAGGAAGACCCTCAACATGGTGGATTGACACAGTGACTTTAACAAAGGGGACAAGTATATGAGAGATGGTGAGGATAGCACAGGACACAGCAGGGTTCAGATCTATAGTTCATAGGATTGTTAAGAGTCATAATCAGCTTGATAGCATTTAATAAGAGCAGCAGGAGTTTTAATACCTTCTGTAAGTACACACATTCAGAAAAAAAAAGATATATTTATTCTTTGGATGAGTTGACAAACTACGGCTCACTTGTAAAATTCAATCACAACCTTTTCTTTGGTAAATGAAGTTTTAATGAAACACAGTCATGCTCATTTACTCACTTACTCAACGTGGCTGCTTTTGTGATACATTTGTAGAATGGATTCATGGGGGCAGAGGTCACAGAGCTTACTAAACAGTCTAACATTTGCTAACAATGAGTAGAAAATGTTTTCTGATTCTGAATCCCAAGGTTATATGACAACTTTCTATAAATGACCTTGAGGAAGCTGTTATCCATAACATTTCATTATGAAAAATAATCCATAATGCTAAGATAGCTAATACTATGATAAAATTTTAGAACCATAATAGGAATATTGGTAAATTCTTCTAAGTAGTATAGCACTGTACATTGCTGTACAGATATAATTCACGGTTGCTATGATGCTAAACACTGTGACACTGATGTGTCAAATATCATAATGGCAAGTGTTTGGTGAAGCTCCCCAATTAAAACAAGCTTGGAAGCAGGAATAGCATCCACTTCTGAAATAGCTTGCCTCTGGAAACTTTATGAAAGTGGAGAAAGGATGAACGTTATACAAGTGTTCAGGTCTTTCATTCATAGTGTTGCTATGAGTCTTCTACGACTTGATGGCACATAACAACAACAACAATAACAGTAGTTATAAAACCAAAACAAAACACTGTTATTTGTGCATGATCTTCAAGAGTCATAGAATCAAGAAAGTGTTGGTGTTTTCAGATGTAATTAACAGGAAGCTCTGGTGGCCTCATTTGTAAGGAGTTGTGCTGCCAACTCCTGGTTCATATCCTCAAGATGATCTGTGGAAGAAAGATGGGCAATGTCTTCCTGTGTAATTACTGCCTTTGAAAACTTGCTGGAAAGTCAAGTTTGAGTCCATTCCAATTCTAAGGTGAATAGCAATAATGCCGATATTTAGTTCTATACACATTATTTCTGAGAGAGATTTTTAAAAAAATCTTAGTTTGATTCTTAAAGTTTTACATAATTGTCTTTTTTTAAAACCTGGAGAACTTAAGTAATCCAACACATGGTTAAAATTTTAATCCTGCTAATTTATTAATACACTTAAAATGTAGCCTCTTGTGAACACTAATGACAATCTCTGTTTGAATTATAATTAATTAGAAAGCTCTTGAATCATGCAATTTCACTTAATCAAAAGTGAAATTTCTCATCTTTTTTAATAAAGACAGAATTTTAACATAATTGCTCAGAATGTAGAACATTCTACCTTCAAATTTAATAAAATTATCTAATACTTATAGCCAGTTTTTAAATTGAATTGTAGATTTTGATGAAATTTGTATGATACTATGATAAATGCCTTATGCTAATATTGTAAATGAACATAACATGCTATCTACATCAAAATGAGTTTCCCAAAACTGTATATGATAACAAGGTCACAGACACTTTGTAAATATTGAAACGATGACCATGATTTTAAATTGTTGATGAAAGCACACGCAAATTCCCTGTAGATTCACTAACAGTAGTTGCTTAGTTGCTAAGTGCTGGACTGCTATCAGAAAGGTTGGTGGTTTGAATCTACTAGTCATTCTAAAGCAGAAGCCAGCTTCTATATAGATTGCAGCCTTCCAAGCTCTTAGAAGCAGTTCTGCTGTACCCTGTAGAGTAGCTATTAGTTAGAATTAAATCAGCAGCACACAACAACAATAATACAATACTACAAGATTAATTCACCTTTTAAAAGTCTTTCTAAAATGGAACAACTGTGATAAGGTTGTAGACACTACCATTGAAAGTATATAAAAGCATAACAAAGGCTCTAATATCGCTGCTGTTGAAAATGTACATGGAGAATAAATGGCTTCACTTGAATACACTGGAGAGCACTGAACTTTGGAGAAGAGTTAACTATTTTCTGGAGAATACCAAAAAATATGTATTGTCTTGGAAAGAATTACATTTGGACTAAATTACAAAGAGCTATGAGAAAATGGAAGTAGGGATGGACATCTAAGATGCTAGAATGATTTGTAAACATAACAATAATGGCTACAAATTACAGAGAAGTGTGAATTGTATGACAGACCATTATGTATGGTTTTGTCGATTATTTTTTACAAATTGTGTTGGAAAGAGTATTGAATATGCCATGAACTGCTAAAAGAACAAAGAGGTTCATCCTAGAGAGGATGAAACCAGGCTGTTCCTTGGAGGCAAGGATTCCGAAGCTGCATCTGACATACTTTGGGCATGTTGCAAGGTGCGATAAGTCCTTGGAGAAGAACATCACGTGTAATATATATGTGGTCCTCAAGCTTTTATCATTAAAGTTATTATTTTAGAATGTATTTTTTATTCAAAGTAACCCTTTAAAATCTGCTACACAGTTTTCCACTGAATATAATTCTTTTACTTCATCAAAAGCACTTTATTGCTTAAAATGTTTCCTTATTACAAATAATTTTACTCCATATATTATTATTGTCTTTGCAATTACTTGCTATGCATCAGAGAGCTGGATAATGATTAGGGATGATAGAGGAGAATTGGTGCTTTGAGCTGTGGTGTTGGAGAAGAGCGTTGAATATACCATGGACTGCTAAGAAAATGAACAGATTCATCCTATAGAGGGTTAAACAGTCTGTTCCTTGGAGACAAGGATTCTGAAGCTTCGTCTGACATGCTTTGGACATGTTGCAAGGAGGGACCAATCCTTGGAGAGGGACATCATGCTTGGGAAGGTGGAGAGACAGGGCAGGAGAGGAAGATCCTTGATGAGATGGATTGATTCAGTGACTGGGGTAAGGGGGTAGGTGTGTCAGAGACGGTGAGATTGACAAGACATAGAGAAGGATTTAGGGCTGTTGTCCATAGGGTTGCTATGAGTCACAAGCAACTCTACAGCACATAACAGCAACAACAAAATGCTAAATAAATAATTTAGATGGTAGTAGCACCATTTGTAACAATGATTTTGGGATTCTGATCTCTGCAAAGACCAAACAACAAATAAAAGACTAGTGTAATTAGTATGGGATTGTGTTGCTAATACAAAGGTTGCACCACTTTGGTGATTGTTTGCTGTTGTTGTTATGTGTCATCAAGTCGACTCCGACTCATAGTGAACTAGTAAAACAGCTCTGAACCCTGTTCTATCCTGAGCCGATTTCATCATCTCTGACACCTCTACCCCCATTACCCCAGTCACTGAATCAATCAAGCTCATCAAGGGTCTTGCTCTCTTGCATTGTGCCTCTACCCTCCCAAGCATAATGTCCCTCTCCAAGGATTGGTGTCTCCTTGAAACATGCCCAAAGAATGTCAGACAGAGCTTCAAAATTCTTGCTTCCAATAAGCAGCCTAGTTTCACCTTCTCCAGGATGGACCTCTTTGTTCTCTTAGCTGTCCATGGTATAGTTAACTCCAGCACTACACCTTAAAGGCATCATTTTTTTTCTCTCATGTGTAGTCACAGTCCAGCTCTCTGATGCATAGCAAATAACTGTTAAGACCCTGGCCTGGATCAGTTGCACCTTAGTTTCTAGACTGCCATTGTTGATCCTCAGTACTTGGGAGAGACCCCTGACAGCAGATATTCCCAGTGCAATTCATCTTTTGATTTCCTGGTTGCTGGTACCACAAGTGTTGACTGTGGAGCTGAGGGAGCTGAAGCTATCAACGATCTCGATCTCTTCATCCTCTATCATAATGTTGCCAACTTGCCCCATGGTAAGAGTCTTTGTCTTCTTGATACTAAGCTTCAATCCATATTGAAGGTGACAGTCCTTGACATTCTGCAACAAATGTCTGATGTCCTCTTCAGTCTCAGCAAGCAAGGTTGTGTCATCTGCATAATATAGGCTGTTGATGAGTCTTTCTCCAATCATGATGCTAAATTTCTCCTCACAGAGGCCAGCCTCCCAGATGATCTGTTCTGCATATAGATTGAAAAGGTATGGAGACAGGATGCATCCCTGGAATACACCTTTCCTGATTTTGAACCATGCAGTGTTTCCTTACTCTGGTCTGATGACTGCCTTTTGGTACAAGTATAGGTTTCTTAATAGTACAATCAAGTGTTCTGGGATTCCTATTCTTCTCAGAGTTAGACACAGTTTATTGTGATCCACACAATCAAGGGACTTTGCACAGTCAGTGAAACAAAGATAAACATTCTTCTGGTACTTTCTGCTTTCAGCTAAAATCCATCTAACTTTGGCTATAATATCCCTAGGGCTGCAGCCTCTTAAAAACCCAGCCCGCACATCTGGTGATTAAATGCTGATATGTTTTTAGATAATTCTTAGCAGGATCTTGCTTGCATGTGACATTAATGATATGGTTCAATAATATCCACATATTTTCAGGTCACGTCTTTTTTTGGAATGGAAATAAACACAGATCTATTCTAGTCAGTAAGTCAGTCAGGTAGTTGCCTTCCAGATTTGTTGGTACAACTTGGTGAGTTCATTCAGGGCAGCATCTTTTTTGTTGAAATATGTTAACTGGTATGCTGTCAACTCCTGGGGCCTTGTTCTTTATTTTTTAAATGCCAATTCATTCAGAACAGCTTGTACCTCCTTCATTACCATTGCTTCTGCTTCTTTTTTTTTAAAAAAGAATTTCTGTCTAAGGTGAATGTGGTTTTTTTAAAATTTTAGACTGGCTAACTAAAAAAGTTCATATATATTGTTTTGATCATATGTTGTTTCATGAAATTCTTCTGTGTCAGTCAATTCTTTTTTGTATAGTGACTCTGTGTACTCCTTCCATCTTCTTTTGATGCTCCTTGGGTTATTCAGCACTCTTCCCACAGCATCCTTAAATATTGCAACTCAAGGCTTGAATTTGTTCTTCAGTTCCTTCAGGTTATAAAATGTTGAGCAAATTTGTTTGTTCCTTTTAATTTTCCAACTCCAGCTTTTTAAACTTTTTATTATAACACTTTGGTTTTCTTTGCTGCCCTTTGAAATCTTCTGTTCAGCTCCTTCACATCTTGATTTCTTCCCTTTGCTTTCACTTCTTAGCACTCCAGTGCAAGATTCATAGTTTCTTCTGACATCCACTTTGGTATTCTCTTCTTCCTCCATCTTTGAAATGACATTTTACATTCTTCATGGATGGTATTATCCATATCCTCCCCACAGATCATTTAGTCTTAACTCTTTAGTTTTCAATGCCTCAAAACCATTCCTGAGATGGTCTTTAAGTTCAGGCGGTGATAGAAACTAAAGAACAAATTCAAGCTATGAGTTGTAATGCTTAAGGATGTTATGGGAAGAATATTGAGTGATTCAGGAAGCATTACAAGAAGATGGAAAGAGTATACAGAGTCACTGTACCAAAAATAATTGACTGACAAAAGAATTTCAAGAAACAACATATGATCAAGAGGCAATGGTGATAAGTGAGGATGTTCAGGCTGCTCTGAAGGAACTGGCAAAAAACAAAGCCCCAGGAATTGATAGAATACCTATCAATGTAGTTCAATAAACAGATGCTGCCCTGGAAGTGCTCACCCTGTTATGCCAAGAAATCTGGAGGACAACTACCTGGCCCATTTAATGATCCATATTTATCCCTATTCCAAAAAAAGGTAACCTGACAGAGTGTGGAAATTATCGAACAGTATCACTAATGTCACACACCAGAAAAATCTTGCCAAAGATTATCCAGAAATGACTTAACAGAGAACTACCAGAAATGCAAGCTGGGTTTAGAAAAGGTCATGGCACTAGAGACATTATTGCCAATGTGAGATGGATTTTTGCAGAAAACAAAGAGTACCAGAGGAGTATCTATCTGTGTTTCACTGACTATGCAAAGACAATTGCCTGTGGACCATAGCAAATTGTGTCTTACTTTAAGGAAAATGGAAATTCCAGAACACTTGACTGTTCTTATGCAGAACTATACTTGAACCAGGAAGCAGTTCTCAGAACAAAGCAGGGAAACACTGCATGGTTCAAAATCAGGAAAGGAGTGTGTCAGGGATCTTTGCTCTCTCCAAACCTTTTCAATCTATATGCAGAAGAGATCATTCAGGAAGCACATCTTTATGAGGAGGAGTGTGGCATCAAGATTTGAGGAATACTCATCACCAACCTACATTATGCAGATGGCACAACCGTGCTCGTTGAAACTGAAGAAGTCCTGAAGTGCTTGCTGCAGCAGGTCAAGGACTGTAGTCTTCAATATGGATTGACGTTCAACATCAAAAATACAAAGGTTCTCACCACTGGGCCATTTGGCAGTACCATGATAGATGGAAAAGAGATTGAGGTTGTAAACCATTACTGCTTGCTCGGCTCTACAATCAACACTCTTAGCACCTGCAGTCAGAAAATCAAAAGACAAATTGCACAGGGAAAATCTGCTGTCAGGGACCAACCAGAGTACTGAAAACCAATGATGTCAGTTTAAAGACTAAGTAAGGTGCGTCTAATACAGGCCATGGTCTTTACAATTACTTGATATGCACGAGAGATCTGGACAATGACTATGGTTGACAGAAGAAGAATGGATGCCTTTGAATTGTGGTGCTGAAGAAGAGTCTTGAACATACCATGGACTGTCAAGAAAACAAATAAGTCTGTCTTGGAGAGGGTGAAACCAAGTTTCTCCTTGGAGGCTAGGATTTTGAAGCTCCTTCTCAACATATCTTTGGCATGTGGCCAGGAGAGACAAGTCCTTAGAGAAGGACATCATGGTCAGAAGAGTGGAGGGACAGATCAGGAGAGAAAGACCCTGGATGAGATGGATTGATAGAGTTAAAAGAATAATGGAGGTTGGTGTGTTGGAATTAGTGAGACTGTCTCAGGACAGGGCAGGGTTCAAAGGTGCTGTACACAAGGTCGCTATGGGTCGCAGTGACTCAAAGACACATAACAACAACAACAAGAGACTCAAGGTCAAAATTTGGTTCTTGTGGATTTGCTTTGATCTTCTTTAGCTTCAGTTTGAACTTGCATTTGAGTAGTTGAGGATCTGAGCCACAATGAGCACTTAGTTATATTGAGCTTAGTGATACTGAGCTTCTCCTAAGATTTTCCCCACCTACATGATTCCTGTGTAGGCCATCAGATGAGACTTATGTGTATAGTTGACCTTTGTGTTTCTTACAGAAGGTGTTTGCAATGAACAAGTCATTGGTTGTACAAAATTCTATCATTTTGTCTCCAGCTTCATTTCTGCCACCAAGTCCATATTTCCCAATTACCAGTCCTTCTTCCTTGTTTACAACTTTTACATTCCAGTCACCCATTAATACTGATGTATCTTGGGGACATGTTCCATTAATTTCCAATTACAACAATCGGCAAAAGTCATCTAATTCCTCCTTTTGGGCTCTGGTTGTTGGTGCATAAATTGGAATGACAGTGGTATTAGCAGGTCTTCTTGTATGCATATGGGTATTATACTGTCACATACAGCATTGTATTTCAAGATGGATCTAGAAATGGTTTTCTAACTCTGAAAGCAACTCTTTTTTCTTACCTTTTCATTTCTAGCATAATAGATTGAATGATTGTCAGATTCCAAGTGTTGCATGCCAATCCATTTCATTTTGCCAATGCCTAGAATGTCAATATTTATGTGTTCCAGTTCTTCATACTTTTCACATTCTACACTGCAATCACTAGGGTCTGTTTGCAACTATTCCTCCTCCTTTGTGATTTCCAGTACAAAGACTCAGCCTCTGGAGGCATATCTGTTACTCTAATCTAAGCATTGTACATAGGGGCTTTTGAAGGCCTATTATTTGAGAAGCTGATGGCTAATCCTTTTCCCTAGTCTGTCTTAATTTGAGTGCTCCACTAATAGACCCATGGGAGAAAGATGAGTGCTCTCCTTCCATGCGATTTACAATCTTGGAAACTAAATTGAGTGTTAGATACAGACCAGTTCAGTTTCAACTCAATGGCAATGACTTTGTACTTTAAATTTTTAAAAATAGATTTATTAGAATCCAAAGTTAGGCTACTGGAGTTATTGTGGCATCCACTTCCTAAACCACATGTCTCTGGAAACACTATGAACATAGAGAAATAACAATAGTTATATAACAAGGTTCAGATCTTTTGTTCAAAGGGTCAGTATGAGTTTGCTTGACTCTATGGCACTTAGCAGCAACAACCTAATGTAGAAGCCCACTGGCTAGAGGACCCAAAAAGCTGGAATACAATGAAAAACTTGGCTATCCCCTAAGGTATCTATGCTATTACCTGTTTGTCTGAATGAGAACTAGCTGTAAGGGAAGTGGGTAGGAGCAAGGAAAAGACCCTATAGAATGTTTTGCTGAAAGTGCATACTTTTAGATGAAAAACCTAGTATCTTTCCCATTTGAAAGAAAATAATTTTATATGTGTTCTAACAAGTATATCATAATCAAGGCAGTTCAATACGGTCAAGAGGATGGTGACTAAACCAAGGGTCTCAAACAACTGCAGATTCTAGTCACATGATATAAATGAGATAATGATCTTAGGTCTAAGAAAGAAACATTTCTTATTTTCTCGAAGCTCTAAACATTATTTTATGTTTGCAATCCTGTGATATGCATCAGAGAGCTGGACAATGACTAGGGGTGATGGAGGGAGAATTGATACCTTTGAGCTGTGGTGCTGGAAAAAGAGTATTGAATATACCATTGTCTGCCAGGAGAACAAACAAATTCATCCTAGAGAGGGTGAAACCAAACCGCTCCTTGAAGGCAAGGATTCTGAAGATTCTTCTGACATACTTTGGGCATGTTGCAAGGAGGGACTGGTCCTTGGAGAGGGACATCATGCTTGTAAGGGTGGAGGGACAGCACAAGAGAGGAAAAGCCTTGATGACATAGATTGACTCAATGACTGGAGAAATCAGGGTAGGTGTACCTGAGACACATAAGGGTGGCTCAGGCTAGAGCAGGGTACAGAGCTCTTGTACACAGGGTTGCTATGAGTCACTAATGACTTGACATCACATGACAATAACAACTATCTTTAAACAAACAAACAAACCACCAAACAAAGACCAAACCACCAAACCAACAGCCTTTTTTATTTGTGACTTGGCTGAATATCTACAAAGCAAATTAGCTTTTTATTAAATAATTGATACACATTTTGTTTTATCACATTGATTTCAATCTTCACAGGTTAACAGCACTCCTCCCACAAGGTAACAGCACTCATCCCAGGTTTTCTTTGTACTTCTCATTTCCATATTCCCTTCTTTCCTAGCTCATCCTGTCTTAGGTAGTTATCAACTGCTGTTTTAAGAAAAGATACCACAAGTGAATGGAACTTAACAAACAGAAATATATTTCCTTACAAGACTATAGGACTCTTTCTTATTGCTGTCAAGTCTGAACCAACTAACTCTTACGCAACCGTTTGGCAGACTTCTAAAACCATAAACCACATAGTAGAAGAGTGTCCATCTTTCTACCTCCAAGGCGCTGAGGGCTTCAAACTGTCATAAATACAAGGCCACTGAGCTAGCAGCACCACTCCCTGTGGACGATGCCAGCTGAAGGGAGATTTTGTGTTCTCTCTCTCTGGGTGGTGGAGTAAAGTCATAGTTTCCTTCAGCCCCTAGATCTAGAGACTCATTCCTCCAGGTTTACAGTTATGGCTAAGATGTTTTACTTGTTGTGCGTTTCACTATACATTTTTTAATAGATATTTGAAGTTGAAGATTTCCTCTTTTATCTTAACATTACCATAAATGAGAAAACGATAATAGTTGTAAATATATCTGACAGTACTGTCTCTTGGTTCTTTCCCAGAGAAAGGCTGAGAACAACCATCTTACAGAGTCTACTAGACTAGATACCATGAGCTCTGGGCTCTAAGACCTCTGCCTCAATGATCTGAACTGTTTCCATTACTTTTATGAGCTTCTTCCCGGGACTGGTCATTCTGAGAACAAGAACATCACCCTCCCACATGAGTAACACTCCCTGAGCATAAACCTGTTGTTGCTCATCAGATCGTGACTTCTAGAACCACACAGGGTAACATGAAACCATTCTGTGGGATTTACTAGATTTTAATCTTAATGAAACATTAGTATTTAATCTTTCAACAATGAATGGTGGATAGGTTTGAATCACCAACCTTTCCGTTAGCAGCGAAACACTTAACCAGTGTTCCACTGAGGCTCTTTTGTGAAGAGTGGGCATACGTTGTCCACCTGTAATGGAGAGAGCTACACGAATGCACTAGGGTGTCAAGGACAGACAATGCTCTCCAAGAGAAAAGAATCACACCTCAAAGACTGACGCTTCTCATGATGCTACCTCAGAAGTTGAAGAATTGTAAAGTTGAATCTAGCCTTCTGTGTTGTCAGGAAAGTGTATTTGTCAAGGTAAGAAGATAAAATATTCTTTTATGTAACAGTTTGCTGGCTTGATTTATAACTTAATTTTGAGACATATGAAATGTGAGTTTCTATTTGTTATCTATTCAAGCTGTATGCTGAGCAAACAATCTGAACTATATGAAGAAGGATGTGGTATCAAGATTGGGGGAAAAACCAACAACATGCAATACACAGATGACACAATCTTGCTGGCTAAAAATAAAGATAACTTGAAGCACTTACTGTAAAATATAAGATACTAAAGTCTTCCATATGGGTTACACTTCAACATAAAAGAAAAATTCTCCCAGTTGGACCAATAAGCAATATGATGATAAATGGAGAAAAGAATGGAGTTGTTAAGGATTTTATTTTACTTGGATTCTCAAGGAAGCCAGGAAATCACATGATGTGGTACATGAAGATATTCTGCAGCCAAGTCCTTCTGCCTCCTGGTCCAAGTATAGGTTTCACATTAGCGAATGATTAAATGTTCTGGGATTCCCATTCTTCTCAGAGTCAGCCACAGTTTGTTATGACCCACACAGTCAGCACCGAATGACAAAGTAAAATATTACAATGAAATGTGCGAGGAGCTAGAGTCAGAAAATCAAAAGGGCCGAACTCGTTCAGCATTTCTTAAGCTCAAGGAACTGAAGAACAAATTCAAACCTCGAGTTGCTATAATCAAGGACAGATTAAATAGGTATGGAAAAAAAGAATACAACCCTGATGCACAACTTTCTTGATTTTAAACCATGTCATGATTCATTGCTCTGTTCACCTAACAGCCCATGGGTCTATATATATAGGTTTTGCATGAACACAACTAAGTGTTCTGCATTGCCCATTCTTCTCAATGTGAGCCATAATCTGTTATGATCCACACAGTCAAATACTTTTGCATAGTCACTAAAGCACAAGTAGTGAGTATGTGACTTTATTGACTATTCAAGGGCATTATATTGTGACTGCCTAACGCATTCTCTAAAAAACATACATACACTACTAACTTTTTATTTATGGGACAGCTTTGGAATTGAATCATCAGTTTTCCCTTAACCAGCCTGCTCGGTAATATCTTTACAAGAAATCTTCTTACGCTTTGCACAGGCATTGCACTCTATTAAGTAAAAAAAAAAAAAAAAAAAAAAAAAAGGAGGTGGAACTAAGTCACAACAAATTTGCCTGTCCTGTGGAGGGATTAAACACTGGCACAAGTTCTAATGAAGCTAATCTGCTTCCCATATTGATTCCAAGTCGGTAATTCAATAAACCGCCCCTGGACCCTTCTGAGTAACAGAGCCATTGGACAAGACGCTCTTCTGCTTCACTGCCAATAAACCGTCACCTCTTGATGGCAGTTTTTTATATAGCCTTTCCATAGCTCCTCAAATTGTATTCTAGAAGGACTATAAAGTAGTTAATCAGAATAAATTAAAATTTGTACCGAGCACTAAAATGTAAATTAATTGCATGTTTTCTCTCAAATCTAGCCATTTTAAACATCTGGCATACATATTTTAGTGCTTCATTCACTCTAAGAGTGATCAGCAAATTGTTAAAACTACTCTTTTATTTTCTTGTGATGGTGGTCCGAGGGATGCTGCAGTCCAATGGCTGCACAGCTCACAAACTCCTCTAGACAAAGAATCGGTCTTGGTTCCATCATTTAAAAAAAATCGCACAGAACGTTATCATCTTCCTGCTGCTAGCCAAACAATGAAATAACTGACCTTAGTGGGAAGAAGGTTTAAAGTTTTAAGAATCAATGGCATTAAGTACAGAGAATGATCTTGCTGTGTTTTACACTCCCGATTACCAAGTTTCACAAGTCGTGATCGGTTCTTTGGTAACATCTGCTGGAGAGCAGAAAGGATGCATAGAAATTGTACTTAAGCACAGCAACACTTCTTAATGATTAAAGACAACAAAAAAAATGGGAAATTAGCAACTTGCAAGTTATGTAAACTTTATAAATTTTGAAAATGCTTATACTTTACTGAATAAGCTTGAATAGACTTTTCAAGAGTTTCAGAATCATGTGCATTTCAAAGGGCAGACAATAATATGCAAAGAGAGCCATAAATCAAGTTAAATATAGTCTTATTTGAAGTTGTTTCTATTCAGTTTCTCTTGTATTGTTTTGCTGTTCACTTTTAGTTGGTACTGCCAAGTGTTCTAACCACTGCACCACCTGAGCTCCAACTAACTTCACTAATTGTTCCCCAGAGTTAGCATTTTACTCAATTATCTTCCTGGTTTTGTTTCATACACATAGAGAAGTTAGAATCTAATGCTTAAAGCCCTCCTACTCCTCCTTAAAACAAACAAACAAACAAAAAACCAAGAAAAGAATTAGAATTTAGTTGTATGTTCAGGTTAGGGAGCGCTGGTGTCCAAGTGGTAGGGAGCTGCACTTCCAACTCAAAGGTCCATGGTTCACATCTACTAGTGGCTCCACAGAAGCAAACAAAACAACCTTCTCTTGAGTAATTTACAGGCACTGAAAATCTGCTAGAGAGTTAGCTATGAGTTGGTTCCAAGTCTAGAGCTCGTAACAATAAAAACAGCATATGCTGGTTAGGGAGCTCTGGTGAAGCAGTCCTTACGAAGTTTTCCTGCTAACCCCCAAGGGTGTTTCTCTGATGAGTCAGATCCAACAGTTGCTCCATGGGACGAAGGTGGACAATCTCCTCCTCTTTGACTTATATCCTCAGAAACTCGACAGAAGGTGAGTTATGAGTCAGTTCTCACTCAACAGCAATACATTTGTGGGGTTTTGAGTTTCCGTTCAGCTTAAGGAGCCCTGATGTAGTGAAGAGTTATGTTTCCAACTGAAAGGTCAATAGTTCAGACCCACCAACTGCTCTAAGAGAGACTGATGAGAGACATTTTCCTATTAAGATTTATAGTGTTAGATGCCTGGTGGACGGGTGTCATGAGTTGACGGCATCAAGCTTGGTCTAGTCAGATTTCCAAGGGCTCTGTTGTTATGAATTCTTTGCCCTGGATGTTGTGAGACTTGTCCTATTTCAGCTTCACACTGCCATAGCCTCATGCAGGAAAACTACCGTTTTCGAAAAAGTAGAGAAATACAGAGTTAGCAATTCAGTGGTTAAAAGAAAACATCAATCTTGTTGTCAAGAAAAAAAGAAAAGAATCAACCACACTATTACATCAAAATAGCTACACGCCCCTTTCCTCTCTTACACACATTTGAGGCCTTGATTGCATGACTCTTCCTGTCTGTGATTGATCTAGCTGTGACTGATCTTCAGACGGTACTGCACACACTACATGGAAGCCATAAGGGCAGCAAATACAAGTTTAGAAAGGGAATCTTGAAGTTTTTAAGTACATATTCTCACACTCTAAATATTTAAAAATTATTCAGTACAAAGAATATGACATTTTCACCATGTCAAAAGTTAGACTCATGAAAATAATCTCTTTGTCCCTAAAACAGGGACGTTTTATGGAACTTTTCTGTTATGTTCAGTCAGATCCTCTTCCTTCCCCCACCCGCTTCCTATGAATAGGGAAATGTGCCTACGGATCTCACACACTGAGCCCAACCTGCTTCTCTTACTTCCTCATACATAGTTGCAAGCAAGCAAAATTGTAAGTGACAGTTGTCACAGAGAGAACAGATATAACACTGGAATCAGGGTGAGAGCTGCTGAAAACCAGCATGCGAGCTTCGTATGAGTCTTACCTCATACCCAAAGGGAAAGGGAGGATACTTATATGGTCTCTCTGAAACCTTTTCATGACCTTATTTCTCTCATTAATTGTGTATGATCTGGTTTTTGTAGCTAAATACATTCTGTGCTTTAGCCTTGGTCTAGCATCCTCAAAGGGCATGATATCTTTTTCTAAAAAAGATATCAAGGAAGCACATACCTATTATCTGAAATGCAAAATATGCTTCTAGCTGACCTTGCTGCAGCAAAGTAAATTTTTATTAAGGGGGAAAACGCACATCTGACTATGGTGCGGATAGCCGAGACAGCACATATACCCAATGAAAAATAGTGATTGAGCAATTTCAATGCCTCTAGGTACTTTCACTATACTCTGGCTAGCAGCAAATTGCCATTGTCTCTATATCTGCCCTAAGAACTTTTTCCTAGAACAGAGAAAGACTGCTCTGTCATACTTAGCCTGGAGTGCATAGCTTTAGCATTCCTTAAACCAGTGAATCACAGAAACTTCCACATCAATATTGCAGCTCCTTGCCCCATCAGGCAGGATAAATCTAGGAATGTGTTTTGCACAAGCTCTGATAGTTCCCCATGGGCTCAAGCTGCAATCACTACTGCTTACAGCACTGCTCTACTCACACTCCTTTTACCAGCAGCTTCCCTTTCCTAATACTGCTTCACATCTCTAATGGTGTCCACTGCACCTGAAAAAATAGCATTCTCATTCTTGACTCCTATCTCGGATTCTGCTTCTGGGAGAGTCTAAGCTGAGACAACTCTGTTAGAACTTTCAGGGTGTCCCTCAGAGACTGAGCAGTGCATTGGCTTGGGGAGGAGAGTGGGGAGACAGCAAAAATTGCAAATGAATGAATGAATGAATGAATGAATAATAAATAAATAAATAAACAAATGATAAATGAATGAATAAATAAATAAATAAGGTCACACCAAAGAGCCTAATAAAGGTGACTAAGCTGAAGAAGTAGTAGGCTTGGCGATTAAACACGTGAACGGGGTGGATATACCAAGAATCTGAACCTGAGCAAAGATGTGCAATTTTTAAAAAATGCACTCATACAAATATCCTATGTCTTTACAAATGGACATACTATCACATTTTAGACTTTGACTTAAATAGAGCTTTGTTCCCTTGTTAGAAAAGCAAAGAACGGCCACATGTTAATTCTGTGTTATAGTGGCCACTCAGAATTATGACCCACAAATCAGAGGTTGCCTCCAGCTCCCCAGGTGATGCCCTGGGGAGTCTTTGGAAACCACTTTTCTCTCCCACCATTGTGTGCCACCATTAATACACTGTCAGATCTAGGCACAAAATGATGTCTGTCTGTCAGGGTGGGAGATGACTTGTGGTAAAAGTTGCCCTCTGATTTGGAGAACATTCTTTGGAGGCTGACTGTGCAACTAGTCCTATCAGTACTTTCATCATTGGCTAAAAAAAAGCAAATGAGGTAAATAGTCTCTGAGAAATGTATTCTTAACTGGCAATGGAGGAGCAAAGTTCTATCTTAAAGGAGAAGAAATTTGTTGAGAAGCTCTCAGAGGAAAAAATAATATCTTATTTGATTAAAAAGTATCCTGTGATTGGTAAAATAAATTGAAAGGCAATTTCTGTTAGAAAGACACCCATCATGTTTGACATAAAATCAACTGATTAATATTACATGTTTGTGACATTAATCATTCAGCTTAGTATAAAAACTTTTTCACAGAAGCTCATAAAGAGATGAAATACAAGCTTCCCATTAATCAGGAGCTTATCACTGCTGGCATGAGGGTCTTGATATTTGAGTATGGTCAGAAGACAGTAGGAGCAGGAGACAGGCCATGAAATTGTTTATAAACTATACTGAACAGTTTGTACTTAAAACCATGGAATTATTCTTGGCATAATCACATTTGTGATTTAGAAAGTTCACTGAGGCTGTTGTTGCAAGAAAGGATCGGAAGGTAGGGTGGGGTTTTGTGACCCAGAAGACAGGATGATCATTTGGAGAGGAGAAAGCAGAGTCAGAAGGGTGGGGATGGGTGAGGGGTGGGGGTGTAGGGGTGGGGATGGGGCTATTCATAGGGTCACACCATTTGATGAGTGGAAGGAGGAGTGAGTAAATAGGAAAGATCTAATGTGAAAAATAATGTATATAAACTTTGTAAATGATTCAGTACAAAATTAAAAAATATATAAAAATTAAAGGCAAAGATTCACTTTACTTGGATCCACAATATTCACAGAATCAGCAGTTAAGAATCATATCATTGCCCTGCGCGTGTAAAACAAGTTTTAAGAACTTTGTAAGTAAATCAGTATAAAAAAAATTAAATCTGAGAAAAAAAAATCGTATCATGTTCTGCCCTGAGCAGATATGGTGTCAATAATCTATTCAAATGGATAAAGAGCAAGACTTTCACTTTATAGATCTGATTTAAGTTTTGGAATTTCAGTTGCTTCACATGCATGGGAAAGTGGGACAATGAATAAGGAAGTTCAAACAATGAATACCCCCTACAGGCTGAGCCGCCAGAACTCTCCCCCAAAATAGGTAAGAGTCACATATTAAGCAGAATGAAAGGAGAGGCACTATACAATAATAAGATGATCAGGACATGCTCATTAAAGAAAGTCACAAGGGGGTATAGAAGATTCATGGATGTCAGAATTACAGGGAGGAAGAGGGGGAAGAGGCATGTTATTGTCAGTATATAAATTAATCTTGTTGAACAAAAAGTGTATGAACTAAATGCAAAATATAAAAAATTAAATGGAAGTTAGTTTTGCAACTTTAATTTGAACTGCAATAAATAAGAAAAAATAATTTGGAGAGGTCCCTAACTGCAGATCTCCCCAGTGTAATGTGCCTCCTAATTTCTCAAGTGTTGGACATAAGGGTGTTAACTATGAATCCAAACAAGATGAAGTTGTCTAGTACCATACACTACATTTATTCAAAGAGACCTGTGATAACTTACATGATAAAAAAATGCCATTTATTTACTAGAGTCGAATATATTATTATCTTATGATTTAGAATTATTTCCTTTGCTATGTCTTCAACAAACACACATACATATGTGAACCAAGAAGCATGTGTTAAGAATTGCCAAAGTAGTGTTAGATGCCACAGGCCCAAACCAGAAACAACTCAAAACACTCATCAAGTAACAAACAAAAATGAATAAAATATTTGTTATATATATAAATGTTATATATATTAAAAAGTTATATATATAAATATGTTAAAAGTTATATGCAAATATATTAAAAAGTTTTATATATAAATAGAATATTATAAAATAAAATAATATAAAAATATAAGTTTTATAGTATATATAAAAAAATCTGGCAGCCTAGTGGCAAGAAGTTGCACTGCAATCCTGAAGGCATGTGGTTCAAGGCCTTTAGCTACTCTGTGGGAGAAGGACTGGTACTATCTTCCCATGAGATTAAATTTCTCTGAAAACTCATCGGAGGGTCAGGGGTCAGCTATGGGTTGGTTTCCGACTCTATGGTACACAACAATAACATATATAACTAAACAAAGTGACATTTTGTTGTGGTTGCTATATGCTCTCAGTCAAACTGACTCATAGCTGACCTTACAGAGGCTGGTAAATGCCCATCTTTCTCCCACCGAGCAGCTTGTGGATTTCAATAACCTGTCTTTGAGTTGGCAGCACAACTCCTTACCCACTAGGCTACCTAAGCTTTTAAATACAATAAAGAAATACACTTGATAGCTACTACATAGACAGAGAAAGCCTGAAAAAAAAAAAGAATTTAAGGAGGAAAAGGCAAATAGTTTTTGTTGTTATGTGCCATCAAGTCGCTTGCGACTCATAACGACCCTATGCACAACAGCCCTGAACTCTGCTCTGTCCTGTGCCAACCACACTGTCTACGACACACCCATCCCGATTACTCCAGTCACTGAATCAATCCACCTCATAAAGGGGCCTTCCCCTCCTGCACTGTGCCTCTACCCTCCCAAGCATGATGTCCCTCTCCAAGGACCGATCCCTCCTTACAATATGTCCAAAGTATGTTAGACGGAGTCTCAGAATCCTTGCCTCCAAGGAGCCGCCTGGTTTGACCCTTTCCAGGATAAATCTGTTTGTTTTCCTAGCAGTCCATGGTACCCTCAATACTCTTCTACAGCACCACAGCTCAAAGGCATCAATTCTCCTTCTATCCTCCTTGGTCACTGTCCAACTCTCTGATGCATAACAAGTGATAGCAAAGGCCATGGCCTGTATCAGGCACACCTTAGTCTCCAGAGAGACACCACTGCTCTTCAGTACTTTGGAGAGGTCCCTAACAGCAGACTTTCCCATCGTAATATGTCTTTTAATTTCCTGGCTACTGGTGCCGAGAGTGTTGACTGTGGAGCCAAGCAAACTAAAGCTGTAGTCAAAATTAGTACTTGCAAAATTCATTTACAGAGTTTTAAGAAAGGATAAAACTGATGCCAAGTGTTAGTAATCCTGATCTCTGCTAACTGAAAGTTTGGTGGCTTGAACTCACCAGCTGCTCCTCTGGAGAAAGGTGTGACAATACGCTTCCATAAATACTTACAGCCTTGAAAACGTGATAGGGCAGGTCTATCTTACCAGTTTTGCAGAATCAACTCAATAGAAATAGGTTTTTTAAAAATCATCTGTATGTTTTTTTAAATAATTTTAAAAGTCTGAACAATAGTAGAGGTAGTAATATTGGAAGGGAATATAAAGAAGGCATCTGAAAACCTGATAATATATTCTTTCTGGATCTAGGTAGTAGCTGAGTGGAGACAAGCTCTTTATGAAAATTCATAGAGCTGTGTCCCTAAAGGTTTGTATACATTTCTATGCTCCTTAATAAAAAAAAGTTTATAGAAAATGGTCACAGAATCACAGATTCTTGGAGGACTAGATGAATATGGTAAAAATCATATGGTTTCTACTATTAGCAAATTAGATACCCTGCAGAGTAAAATATTTAGAAATAAAATAGAGCTTGCTTTTCTGCAGAAAGCAATGTTACTATGCATTTAAGGTGAAACATTCCAACTAAAATATTTTTCTCAAAATGTCCCAGTAGCGAAATGTAAGAAGGGAAGCAATCCATAAAATTTAGTGATAAAAGTAATAGGGTATAGGTGAGAGTAAAGCACACTGAAATCAGAAATTATCTATTAGAGACTAAGGAAAAGGAATCATGACTAACATTTGTCAAACACTGACTACATGGCAAGGAATAAGCACTTTTGTCTTGTACAATATCCACAATAAGGTTATGGGGTAGTAGTCACTGTAACATTTGACAAATTATTGAGTGTCAGAAAGGTTAAAATATTTTCTTAAATTGAGAAGACAGCACTTATCTCCATTCCAACTGATGTATAACTCATTATTCAGATCAGAGTGTCATATTGGGAAAAGCCATTATAGTCCTTAAGCCAAAATATTCCCCTCTTGAAATTGGGGGAGAGGTCCTTAAATTTTGCCTTGAGTATGGCATAACACAAACAAGCAGTGCTGTTTTCATTGTTTGAACTATAAAGGGCAGGTTCAGCCAACTATGGAGAAAGGTGCAATCAGAGATGTAGTCAGAAGCAACGTGGCTGCAGTGAACAAAAATCTCAACTTGGGTGAAATATGCCTGGTCAGAAGAACTAGCAAAAACCAAAACAAACAAACATATAAACAAACAAACAAATGCACTTTGTTAATAAATATACATTCTTGGATGCACCCTAGATGTGCTGAATCATGTGTCTGGGACACTTCTTTCAGCCCACCTATGTCCCAGTGACTTTCATAATTTTTATTGAATGGTTAGTAGTAAAGTTCACCCAGCCAAAGCACAAAGCTCTGGGGACAAAACTCAGCCACTGAAAACCCAAAGATGCACAATTCTCTGACATCATGAGTCTAAACTGTCTCAGTGTCAACTGTCTTTTTTATATGATCAATAAAAATTCTAAAGTAATAAGTTGTGATTTGGAAACAATTAAGATCAGATGCTCAGAGATACCCTTTTTATCTCAATTCTTAAATCATGATTCACCAAATGATTTTTTGCAAGACCTCAGATATAAAGTTGTTATTGTTGTTATGTGCCGTCAAGTTACCTGCGACTCATAGTGACCCTACATACATTAACTCTGAATCCTGCCCAATCCTCAGTTAATCTCATTGTCTCCTGCAGACTTAAGGCCATTTCTCCAGTCACTGACTCAATCTATCTCATCTGGGGTCTTCCTCTCCTACACTGTCCCTCCATCATTTCAAGTATGATGTCTCTCTCCAAGGACTGGTCCCTCCTGGACACATTCCCAAAATAATGTGAGATGGAGCTTCAATATCCTTGCCTGTAGGGAGTAGCCTGGTTTTATTTCTACAGGAAAGACCTGTTTGTTCTCCTGACAGTCCATGGTACATTCATCAGTCTTCTTCAGCACTTCCACAACTCAAGGCATCAATCCTTCTTCTGTCATCCTTAGTTATTGTCCAGCTCTAGAATGCACAGCAAGGAATTTCAAAGGCCATGGCCTAGAGCAGGCTTACCTTGGTCTCCAGACTGACATCATTGTTCTTCAGTTACTCTAGTGAGGTGCCTGACAGTAGACTTTTCTGAAGCAATTAGTATTTTGATTTCCTGGCTGGCACCAAGAGTATTGATTGTGGATCTAGCAAGCTGAATCTATTAACAATCTCTGTTTTCTTGATGCTGTTTCAATCCTTATTAAAGACTACAATCTTTGATCTTCTGCAGCATATGTCTCATGCTCTTCTCAGTTTCAGCAAGCAAAGTTGTATTATCTGCCTAAAACAGGTAGTTGATGAGTCTTCCTCCAATCCTGATGCTACATTCCTCCTCATAAAGTCCAGCCTCCCAAATGATCTATTGTGCATATAGTTTAGAAAGTTATGGAGACAAGATATATCCCTGATGTACACTTTTCCTGATCCTGAACCATGCAATGTTTACTTGCTCTGTCCTAACTACTGATTCTTGGTCCAAATAAAGGTTTCACATCTGGGATCCCCATTATTCTCAAGGCTAGCCACACTTTGTTGTGATCCACATAATCAAATGCCTTTTGGATTGAAATAAATGCTTCCCTAGTAATTTAAATATTATCAGAGGCGCAAAACAACCCAACAACTGGAAACTTAAAATGCCATTGAGAATCTTACTTTCAGATAGATCTTTTTTTTTTATATTTTAAATTTTAATGCAGGTTCTTCTCTCCCTTTAGTCAACAGCTATAAAAATATGTTCAGTACAACAAATGAATGCTCATGACTAACATCAGAGTTATATTCTTAAAGTCCTGAAGGGAAGAGGGAAATGCTATTTCAGAAGGATTAAAAACCATATTTTTATAGAAAAGTGACTGAAAAAATCTAAATACTTCATTAAGAGGATATGTCTAAACATTGCAAACACAAATGATATGATTTCTCTCCTACAGCTGATGTTACATAGTATTTGAGGGTTTCATGAGGTAAGGATAATATGATACACATAAGGACACTGAAAGAGTGCTGAAGAAAAATATCTGTCAACATTTAAATTTTACAATTGTGCTGAAACTGTGCTTAGGATCCGTGTTAAACATTTGCTAAGCCAATATAGAGTAAAAGGACACAGTGAAGAACTTAGATAACAATTAGAAATGACTCGGGATACATGCAGAGTAGCACTGTCAAGTTTTTGAAAACAATGCATTTCAAACTAGCATGCATAAATATACACAGAAGATAGTGTACACATGAGTTGGTCTTCACAAGTACAACAAATATTTCATATAAAAGATTCTGGCAACTCTCCAGAATAATGTTCAAAACTTCCAAAGATTTTAAATAAGCCTGAATGGTACATGTTACTTAGGAATGATCAAGAATAGAGTATGTATAAATGCAATGTGAAGAGGGTGAGGTGGTGTGGGGAATATCCTCTGTAGAAGAAAAGGCAACTTTTCTTGGTTATGGGGACAGGGAAAAAGCAGGAAAGGAAAACTGCTTCGCCTCTGAACTGTATTGTTGTTGTGTACTTTCAAGCTAGAAATGACCCATCGCTGACTCTCCACCAGTTTTTCAGAGGCAATAAACCGTCTGGGAGGAGATCTTTCTCTTGTGGATTAGAATCATATGCCTTTGAAATTTCAGCACAGCTTCTTACCACTAGGCCACCAGAGCTCCCTCCTCTGGGGTCTAGTAAGGCCAGTTAGTGCAATGCCACAACTCAAGATCAGACATAAATAAGTTGTAAACATGGAGAACATCAACTCATTAGGGTCATTTCAGGCTACCTTACAGAAAGGATGTTATGCACTTGGGCTTTGAGATAATAATTACTCTGCAAGGTGTAGGACATATATATAGTCTAGGAATATTTGCCTCTATTAGATCCTGGGAAATGAAAATGGGAGATAAAAAATTCCTCAGCGCTTAATTCTATGATGTACAATATTTCACACTTAAAGCAAATTTAACCAGAAAACAAGAGCATTCTCCTTTCCAAGAACCTGAATGGATTTAATTACATGTAATAGTGGGCTACATTCCATGTTACTGTTTGGGACAAAGATTTCTTATTTTGTTTAGAGTCTGGAAGCTCCTGATAAAGCACTAGGTTCAAATTGAGTAGTCTTCTAACAACAATTATGTGCCCTAGGATGATATCCACAGGAACTACATTAGCTTAAAAGAAGAAAACTTATGTTTGACTGTATTTTTTGGAAGCAGGAGTGGCATCCATTTCCTAAACAAAATGCCTCTGGAAAATCTTTGAACTTTGAGAAAAGATGATAGTTATAGTTAAGGCTTCAGGTCTCTTGTTCAGGGAGGGTGCTTGACTTGATGGCAATCAACAACAATCACAACACCTATTTCTTATGGGGTAACCAGATATGTAGGTAGAATGAGAACTTGTATCCTGTTTTCATAAAACAAACCCATGAATCTTTCTACCACATAATAAAGGAAAGTTTAATACAATCATTTGCTGTTGTTAAGTGCCTCAAGTTGTAAATAACTCATAGGGACCCTATGAAAGAAACATCTGAACACTTGTATAACTTTCATTGTTTCTCCACATTCACAGAGTTTCCAGAGGCAAGCTATTTTAGAAGTGGATGCCACTCCTGCTTCCAAGTTTGTTTTAATCGGGAAGCTCCACCAAACACTGTCCACCATGGGTAACCATTCCCGCATTTGACACAGTGTCACAGTGTTTAGCATAACAGCAACCATGAGTTACCTCTGTACAGCAAATGTACAGACCATAAGCTATTTTTTTAATAGAGGCTTGTTCTCATCATAAAGTTCTCTTCTAAGACAGAAATGTTCTTGGCAAAATATGTCCGTATATTTCTGGGAAGAAAATTATTAAAAACACTATTATCCAACTCTGATAAACAAAATTCATTATACTTATTGTTTCCAAATTTAGAGCACCCACTTCTGTTTGTGTTTGTGGGGGCAGGGTATGATATCCCTTTCAAAGTAATTTTAATTTATCTTTTTTTCATACAGTTGCAAATCTAACCAAGACTTTTTAAAAAGTATTTTAAAAGTGTTGTGTTGTACATAGGGTTTTCAGAGGCCTGCCATTTCAGAAGTGGATGGCCAATCCTTCTTCCTAGTCTGTCTTAATCTGAATGTTTAGATTTAGAGGAGTATCTGACAGACAGCAATTTGTGGAGTAGTGGAAGATAAATCCCTCATTTTGGAGTTGACCATTAGTTACAGTGTAGTCCCTGCCCTTAGCCCAGTGCGTTGACCCACTTATTTCTATCTCCATACCTTTTCAACCTGTATGCAGAGCAGATTATCTGAGAGGCTAGGCTCTATGAGGAGAACCATGGCATTAGGACTGGTGGACGATCTATCAACAATCTGCGTTATGCAGATGACACAACCCTGCTTGCTGAAACTGAGTAGGACCTCATGCCCTTACTGCAGAGGGTCAAGGACTGCAGCCTTCAATATGGACTGAGGCTCAATGTCAAGAAGACAAAAATTCTCACCACTGGACCAATCGGTAGCATCAGGATGGATGGTGAAGAGATTGAGATTGTTCACAGCTTCAGTTCGCTCGGCTCCACGGTCAACACTCTTGGCACTAGTAGCCAGGAAATCAAAAACCGTATTGCGATGGGAAAGTCTGCGGTTAGGGACCTCTCAAAAGTACTCAAGAGCAGCGGTGTCTCTCTGGAGACTAAGGTGCGCCTGATACAGGCCATGGATTTTGCAATCACTTGTTATGCATCAGAGAGTTGGACAATGACTAGGGAGGATAGAAGGAGAATTGACGCCTTTGAGCTGTGGTGCTGGAGAAGAGTATTGAATCTACCATGGACTGCCAAGAAAACAAACGGATTCATCCTAGAGAGGGTTAAACCAGGCTGCTCCTTGGAGGCAAGGATTCTGGGGCTTCGTCTGACATACTTTGGACATGTTGTAAGGAGAGACAGGTCTTTAGAGAGGGACATCATACTGGGTAGAGTAGAGGGACAGCGCAGGAGGGGAAGACCCTCAATGAGGTGAATTGATTCAGTGACTGGGGTAATCGGGATGGGTGTGTCTGAGGCAATGAGATTGGCACAGGATAGAGCACGGTTTAGGGCTGTTATACATAGGGTCATTATGAGTCGCAAACGACTCGACGGCACATAACAACAACACTTTTAAAAGTGTGTATTTTAAAGCATGTAAGTAAACAATCTAAATATAATATTTTTACTCAAACTTTGAATGTACTGATATGTACTTATTAAACAAAACATAATTTTCTGGACCCCCTCTGACTTCAATGCATAAAGAATTCATAAAAGGAAGTATAAGTCCAAGGGAGCTTTAATGTCCTCATATTTAACCTTCTATTAAGTAGAATTTAATATGAAAAAATACACAGCAAAAATATCCAGCACAAGTGCACTTAAATCTACTCAACACATCACAGACTGTGAAAATTTTTAATATATTATGTTATTTTATTATGTACAGCAGAGTCAAGGGCATCATCCAACTGACCTGATAATCCAATAAACTGTTTAGAAGAGATTTTACACCTACCTAAAAGCATTAGACAGGCTACATGCTGAAACTGTTTAGCATCACAAATATACTTAGCAGATAGCTACTCAAGTATTGTTGTCACTTAGGCACTTCTGAAGAAAGAGCTATCATGTTGATAAATTTGAATTTAAAAGGGAGGATTTTTTATGAGATTATAAATATTGATTTCCGTAACAGACTCGGAACAGTTTATGAGCTTGTGTACTTAATAGCAACCTTTCTGTTTGTATAGCTGAGTTATATTTCAATGAGATTCCAAACACCTTAGACATTTTTGGCAGATTCCAAAGGGGCAATAATAATTTGCAAGACTTTATTTCTTTTTTCTAGAAATACTCAAGTTTTCGAGAATATGAATGACAGATTACAAAATAAAAACCAATAGTTCTAATATATTTACAGAACTAGTCACTCAATCATTAAAGGAGAATTATTTGTTGGTTTAAATACATCATCCAATAAACACAGTTTGACACTTTACAATTCAGTACATGAAAGGCTATAATAAATTTCCAAAAGGAGATACAGTTGTCCCTCCAAAAAAACCTCATGTTCTAAACAAGGGAGGAGGAGAGAATCTATAGATCTATAGAAGCATACTAACATCTCCTTATGAATATGTATTACATGAACACTCACGCATATTCAATATATTTTTTATGAACAGGTTCTTAAATATGTCTGTTAAATGCTTTCCCCTCATGCAAAGTCATTGAAGATATATGCCTCTCTTAGAGTATAATTTGGCTAAATTTTATTTAAAAACTCTTACCTATGGGTAGAGACATGTGGTGGCTAATGGGTAAAGAACTGTATTGTCAACTCAAAGGTAGATGCCCTTGAATCTAGCAGCGGGAAATAAGCTATGTCCCCTGTGTGATTTTTAGTCTCTGAAAACCTGCTGGGAGATCAGCTATGAGTTGGTTCTGACTCCACAACCATGAAGGTGTTGAAGGTACTTATGTGGAAAGGGCACCACAGTATAAACTTTGTTATAAAAGAAGGAAGGGGTTATGGCACATCTAAACCAAAATACTAACTGCAAAGTAGACAGCCTGAAGCTAGCAGTAATCCCAAACCCTACAAAAAACCTGCAGTGGATAGATCTACAGCCATACAGCTTCTGTTTAAAGAAATAGTTATCTCTTCCAAAGATGAATAGCCACAAATAAATACCTGAGGAATATCTCCTAAATAATTATACCGGTCTCTGGAGATTAAGGTGCATCTGATACAGGCCATGGTCTTCGCAATCACTTGTTATGCATCATAGAGTTGGACAATGAGTAAGGAGGATAGAAGGAGAATTGATGCCTTTGAGCTATGGTGCTGGAGAAGAGTATTAAGGGTATCATGGACTGCTAGGAAAACAAACAGATTCATCCTGGAAAATGTCAAACCGGGTAGCTCCTTGGAGGCAAGGATTCTGAGGCTCTCTCTAACATACTTTGAACATGTTGTAAGGAAAGGCCAGTCCTTGGAGAGGGACATCATGCTTGGGAGGGTGGAGGGACAGCGCAGGAAGAGAAGGCCTTCTATGAGGTGGATTGATTCAGTGACTGGGATAATCGGGATGGGAGTGTTAGAGACACTGCGATTGGCACAGGACAGAGCATAGTTTAGGGTTGTTGTACATAGGGTCGCTATGAGTCGCAAGCGACTCGACAGCACATAACAACAACAACAACATGACAACCCAATGTATTTTTAAGTGGATTAATGAAACAGAGCAACTTCAAATAACTCTCTATATGTAACATACATACATACATACATACATTGACAAATGCAAAAGAGATTAACTAAACCGGCGGGAGAACGTGCTCCTGGGCGGAGGGCAAGCCAGGAAGCTGCGCACTGGGGAAGGTCACCTTGGATAATAGCGAAGAAGCATCTTCCAGGTACCCAGAAAAACCGGCGGGAGAACTTGCTCCTGGGCGGAGGGCAAGCCGGGAAGCTGCGCAATGGGGAAGATCACATAA
>NW_006399893.1:2611758-2647846 GCF_000299155.1 Elephantulus edwardii | reverse complement strand
GATTCTGGGGCTTCGTCTGACATACTTTGGACATGTTGCCAGGAGAGACGGGTCCTTGGAGAGGGACATCATGCTTGGGAGGGTGGAGGGACAGTGCAGGAGGGGAAGACCCTCTAAGAGATGGATTGATTAGGTGACTGGGGTAATCAGGATGGGTGTGTCAGAGGTGGTGTGGTTGGTGCAGGGTAGAGCAGGGTTTAGGGCTTTTGTGCATAGGGTCGCTATGAGTCCCAAACAACTCGACAGCACATAACAACAACAGCAACAACATATAATGAAGCCAGTGCTCAGGTACTTTTATGCAAAAATATTAATAGGAACAGTGCACTTGTTTTAGGCAATGAATTGCTCTGAGAAGCACTTACTTTAGAATTTTCAATAATATTTCTCTTTGTAATGCATATATTTACAAAGGAGAGGAGAGATTTATTACTTATTATCCTAACCTTATGTTTGAACATAAGGTATGGATGGGGTGATATTTCTGAATTGCAGCTTAATTAAGTCAAATACCTGCTATGCTAGATACCTGAAGACTCCTTTAATCAGAACAGACATCACATTATATCAGATCTCTAATAACTAAAACCCACAATTTATCTCTGAGCATTACAATAAAGTATTGTACTTGGAATGCCAGAGTTCATTTCTAGACCTCAAAAATTAGAAACATGCCTTGCAGGCAGGCCAAGTTACACTTAATTTCCACTAAATTACATTTAGAATTTATCAAAATTAATCTTGAATATTGGCTTAATTTTTAATGAGTACTATCTCTAGAATCAAGACTTCCTTTCACATACTCTTGGAATGTTATTAGAAGAGTCACCTCCTAGATTTACCTCATACTTGGTGGGGTAGGTCAGCAAAAAAAGAGGAAGAACCTCCCCCCAAATAAAGATAACACTAGTGTCTTCAAAGAATGGACTTCTGCATATGAGGATTGTGAGGACTGTACACAACTGGGGAGCGCTTCATACTGCTGTGCACAATGTTGCTTTGTGCTGGAATAGCTCCAGTGGCA
The DNA here is from genome assembly GCF_000299155.1 of Elephantulus edwardii. Taxonomy (NCBI): domain Eukaryota; kingdom Metazoa; phylum Chordata; class Mammalia; order Macroscelidea; family Macroscelididae; genus Elephantulus; species Elephantulus edwardii. The sequence goes on along the minus strand of NW_006399893.1, from coordinate 2,646,822 downwards.
CCTAAGTCACCTTCTCTTATCCATACTCTCAAATTTTATAGCCATGCTTTCATACATGTGCTTTCACATACTAAAAATATAGTCTTAAAAAGTCTATGCTCAGACAAAGTCTTTTTTGCTCCCTTGATAATTTACTAGTCCATAAACGCAATACATTAAAATCAGTACTTAAAACCAGTATTGCAGAGGCTTACCTTTCATGGATTATTTTGAGGAAGATGCAATAATTACTATACATTATTTACAACTATAAATGCTCAGTACTTATTTTCTATTTTAAATACCTCAAAAATACTCTAGAGATGGCTCAGTACATTTTATTCAGCAGATGCACTTCAAAGTCTTCCTCCTGCCTAGTTACATTACACATGCATTGTTCTTTTCAATTAAAGTAAGGCTATGACTAGCTATCTATGGTCAACTGATAGTGGATAAGGAAATCAAAGCTATCAAATGCGGAAATGATAATCTCTTCAACAAATGGTGCTGGCAAAACTGGACTTCCACCTGCAGAAATATGAAACAGGATCCACATCTCAGGCCATACACAAAAGTCAACTCAAGGTGGATCAGAGACCTGGGAGTACCAAAACCATAATGACCTGGGAGAACTAAAACCATAATGTTAATAAAAGACAAACTGGAATCAAATTTAGAACTGCTAGTCCACGGTATAAAAAGACTGCCAAATACAACCAGAAATGTACAATCTGAAGAGGATAAAACTGATGCATGTAACCTTCTAAAGATTAAATCCATGTGCACATCAAAACCTTTTTCCAAAAGTGTGAAAAGAAAACCTACAAACTGGGAACAAACATTTGGTAATACCATCTCAGACAAGAGTCTTAAAACAAAAGTTTGCAGAATACTCTTGGGCCTCCATAAGAAAAAGATTGATAACCCAATTACAAAATGGGTAAAAGACATGGAAAGAATTTTCACAGAGGAAGATATTTGAATGGCAAACAGACACATAAAGAAATGCTCCAAATCACTTGCAATAAGAGAGATGCAAACCAAAATCACAATGAGGTTCCATCTCACTACAGTAACAGTGGCAATATTTAATAGGGTAGCAAGTAATGAATGCTGGAGAGAATGTGGCAAGAAAGGAACTCTTATACATTGGTGGTAGGATTTTAAAATGGTGCAACCATTCTGGAAGGCAGTTTGGCGCTTCCTCAAAAAGTTGAACATAGAAATTCCATATGACCTAGCCATTCCACTACTTGAAATATAACCTGAGAAAATAAGAACTGAGGCTCAAACGGAGATTTGTACATCAATGTTCACAGCAGCATTATTCACCATTGCAAGAACATGGAAACGGCTCAAATGTCGAACCACTAACGAATGGATTGAGAAATTATAGTACATCACACAATGGAATACTATGCAGCACGCAAGAGCACTGATTTTGTAAATTATTACCTAACTTTGGAGGGACTGGAGAGCATTATGCTGAGTGAACCAACTCAATACCACAAGAATAAATACTGTATAAACCCATTTTTCTTTAAAAAAATAAATATTTTTTTTATTTGCATGAGAAAATGAAAACATACTTGGCCCTAAAGGGGACAAAATATCTAATTTATTTTACAATATTATATTTTTTAAAATATTTCAGAGTGTTTCATTTATTTAAAAAGTTCTTTAAAATATGACTGACTATAGATAACATACAAGCTACAACTTAAAACACCAAATGCTTATGATTGGTATAAAACCGTTATTGTAGAATGAGTATAAGGATCCAAGAGGGATGGGAGAGGTTGGAATCAGATGGATGAGGATGTGTGGGGGTGGGGTTGGGTGTTAATCACAGAGTTGTACAATTTAATAGGTAGAGGGGTGAGGAAAATGGATAGAATTTGTTCTTGAAAACAATGTATTCAAATTTTGTAAATAAACTAGTATGAAATAAAAAAAAAAAACAACAGAAGATGTATTGGATTGGGAAAATCTGCAGTCAATTACCTTTCCAAAGTGCTAAGGAACAATGCTGTAAGTTTAAGACTAAGGTACACCTGAACCAAACCATGATATTTTCAAATATTTCCTATGCATCTGAAAGTTGGGCAATGAATAAGAATGAGAGAATAAGAAATGATACTTCTCAGTTGTGATATTAGAGAAAAGTACTCAATATCCCATGGAGTAAAAGAACAAACAAATCTGTTTTGAAGAAAGTGCTACCAGTCTTTTTTGATAAATTTCAGTGTTTTTTTATACATACCTAGGTCTTCTTGATGGCAGAAAAAAGCCTAATATAAAGTAGGTTTAAAGTTCAATTTCTTAAAATAGGTTTCTATAGAGAGATATAATTATTTATGAATTCAGGGTTTTAAAGGTAGGATTTATTTTTAAAAATTTGCTAATTTAGAATTTATCCTGAAAAGAGTTTCCTACAATGTCAACTATGGAGACAAAACTTAAGCTAACTATTCAATAAAGTCATCAATTATGTATACTGCATTGAATCAGATGAGGGAGAGAATAATTTAAAAGCGATATATGATAGGGTTTATGGTTATCACAAGAGTCCAGAATTAAGGTTGCATAGTGGAGTGTACTTGGGGCGGTGGGAGGGGTGCAGGGGGATTGTATACCTAAGAAAGAATTTTTTCTTTTACTTTTCAAAGAGAGGAGTGAACTGGGTGCTGGGAGAGGGCTGGGCAGGGAGAAAAGTGCAACAATGAATGAATGGAAATCCAAAATCTCTGTAAATGTTCATTAAAATTAATAAAATAAAATTTAAAAAAGAATAATAAAGTAAGGTTACATCCTCAGACTCTCTCTGCTCCTCCCTTCACCAGATTCTTGTACTGACTATAATTATTTACAATATTCATGCTAATTTCTTGATTATATATTTCATTTTCCTTAATATATTTGCACACTTTAAAAGATGTCATTAACTAACCAAATCAACTTACAAAAGAGACTAACATAATACTATTCTAATAAAACGGTCAGCTTTTTTTGGTCAGTATTGTTTTCTCTTTTGTTTTAAAGTCCTCTGAGTTAATCAAAACTATGAAATAATAGTTAGACTTGTTGGGGCTTAATGAAAAATGATATTTTAAGTCAAGTATTACTGAACATGGTATTCAAATAAATTAATAACATAGTTATTGGACTTTTCCTTATATTGGAAAACTTATACAGCCAATATGTTGAGTTTTCCTAATCAGGACTATTCCACCAAGAATAAAGAATAATTTTCCATTATTATAATTTGTGCTATACCTATTCAAATTAACTAATTACTAAAAGAACAATCTGAACTAATAGTCCATCATGTAAGGAATATGATTTTCATAAGTAAGTCTTAATGAAATTGTAGACTGCTACATTGATGAAGCCATTTGAAAGATTTTAATATTCACAGCGTAGGATGATAGTTTCATTAGAAATTTAAAAAGAAGGTAAGAGTGAAATATTTTATTTTTAAAAATAACTGATGTTTGAAGTAGAGAAATAGCTCAAGAGATGTAAAAACTGTACAAAGTCTGGCAAGTCTGATCTGGAAACCCTGGCTAAAGAGTTAATTAAAGAAAAACTCCATTGTTGGAACTGATGACAGATTACTATGTTGTCTGTCAAAAAAGAACTGCTTTTCTTCCTTATATTTCAAAATACATGTAGACAAAAACAACAACAACAACAACAACAAACAAATAAACCCATTCCCCCCAAAAACCCCCCCCACAAAAAAATCCAGATGGATAGCATATCGCTTTAGGAGATCATGATCAGTTACAAATTAATTAGAGACAGCCCCCACTTACTCCACCCCCAAAAGAAGCTGCTCTAATTGGGGAACTCGGTCACTCCACTCTGAAGACAGAAGACAACATACTTCAGGAGTGAGGCTTCATTCAGGTGAGAGACTCACTCCCAGAACCAGGACATGTGGGGCAGGAGGGTGAGAGGCCTGCAACTTCCCAGAAGGGAAATGTTCCAGGGAGAAAACCTGGACACAGGACAAAGAGGGCAATAGAATTTCAGAAAGGGGGCTGCAATCCAACAAGAGACTCACTACCAGTGCTGTGGAGGTAATTGTCTGTCACCCCCCCATGACAGAAAATGATCCAGGTTGGAACCTTGCCATGACACTCAAGAGACCAAAGAGGACAATAAACTTCAGGGCAGAGGGCTACAATATGTGAAATCCCTGTAGGGCTGCCCTGCAGACCAGAGAAGATTTGAAGGATGTTAGGAAAGACAAACTTTCTGGTTCCATACATAGGCCAAGGACGTTTTTTTTAGTAGAATTATTTGCATCCCCAGAGACATAACACATTAAGTTTGCAACTAATTAATAATATCATAAGGCTAAAGAAGGGTCAACAATCTACACAGACACAATAGAAATCACCTATCACATACTAAGGGGAAAACCTTCACATACTGAGAAGAAAGGAGCAGGTAGTTCCAAACACTGTGAACAAAACAAAATAAGCCTTCTCCTAAAATAGCAGAGCATATTGCAGACCTATTGATTACACCAGAGATAGGAAGGCAGAAGAAAAATATTTATCTGGAGTTATATAAATAGCTATAGAAAAAATACAAGCTATGGAAGAAAGGAATAAAGCCATATATAAAGGGAATATCCTACAGATAGGGAATCAAAAGACATATATTGATGTGGACTTATATATAATAACAACTACTGAAGAAGGTTTAGATAATGGAAGAAAGAACTGAAGCTATAAATTTAGCAAATATCCCAGAGACAGAGAGCTAAAAGAAATATACTGATGCAGGGGAACATGAACAACTACTGAGGAAATTTCAAAAGATGGAAGAAATATTTAAAAAAAAGACAACCTCATGTAAAGAAGTACAAGAATTTATAAAAGCATCACTCAGGGAGAGTACAGGCAATATACTACTGGAAAGAACAGAAACACATGAAAACTACAAAACACTATTGCAAGAAACAATAAAAGACCTAAACAATTGGAAAAATGTTTCCTGCTAATTTGATAGGAGGATGAAATATACTGAAAATGACAAAAGCTCTCTACAGTTTAAGGCAATCCCACTATAGATACTAACTTCAAAGATATAGAAAAGGCAATTGGCAAGTCTGGAAAGGAGAGAGACTACAAATACACAAAATAGTTCTGTAAAACAAACAAACAAACAAAAAATACTTCTGTAAAACAAAAATGAAGTGGGAGGCATAGCACTCCTTGATCTCAAAACCTAATAAACAGTTATAATAACCAAAATAGCATGATACAGGTTCATTGAGATACGGAGAGCAATGCAACAGAATCTATCTACCTATGGTCATTATGTTTTTGACAAGGAAACAAAACTATCAAATAGAGAAATGACAATCTTCTCAACAGATGATGCTGGCAAAACTGGATTTCTACCTGCAGAAAGCTAAAACAGGATCCATATCTCATAGCATACACAAAAATCAACTGAAGGTGGATCAGAGAGACCTAGGTGTAAAGCCCCAAACCATGAAGATCATAAAAGATAAAATAAGACCAAACTTAGAAGGCCTAGCCTATGGTATAAATAGGCTGGAAAACACAGCCAGAAATGCACAACCAGGAGAGGATAATATTTATGAATGGGACCGTCTAGCAATTAAGTCCCTGTGTGCCTCAAAATCTTTTTCTATTAAGGTGAAAATAAAACCTATTGAAAAAATGCTTAGAAATTCCATCTCAAACAAGGGTCTCATAACATAAGTTTACAGAATCTTACAGGACTTCCAGAAGAAAAAGACTAATAACCCAATTACAAAATGGGAAAAAGGCATAGAAAGACTTCACAAATGATGACATTTGGATGGACAATGTTGTTGTTGTTATGTGCTGTCTAGTTGCTTGTGACTCATAGCGACTCTATGTACAACAGCCCTGAAACTTGCTCTATCCTGTGCCAACCTTATTGTCTCTGACACACCTACCCTTATTACCCCAATCAATCTATCTCAATGAGGGTCTTCCTCTCTTGTGCTGTTCCTCCTCCCTTGCAAGCATAATGTCCCTCTCCAAGAACTGGTTCCTCCTTCCAACATACCCAAACGGATTCAGACGAAGCCTCAGAATCCTTGCCTCCAAGGAGCAGCCTGGTTTCACATTCTTTAGGTCAAACTTGTCCATTCTCCTGGCAATCCACAGTATATTCAATACTCTTTTCCAGCACCACAGCTCAAAGGCATCAATTCTTCTTATATCATCCCTAGTCATTGTCCAGCTCGTTGACGCATAGCAAGTAATTGCAAAGACTATGGCCTGGATCAGGCTCATCTTAGTTTCCAGAATGACATCATTGTTTTTTAGTACTCTGGAGAGGTCTCTGAGAGCAGACTTTCCCAATGCAATTCATCTTTTGATTTCCTGGCTGCTGGTACCAAGAGTGTTGACTGTGGAGCCAAGCAAACTAACAATCTCAGTCTAGAATCTTTGTTTTCTTGATGTTGAGCTTCAATTCATATTGAAGGCTGCATATTGACCTTCTGCAGCAATAGATACATGAATAAATGCTCAAAATCACGGGTAATAAGAAAGATGAAAATCAAAACCACAATGAGATATCATCTCACTGCAATAGCAGTGGCAAAGTTTACCAGGCCAGCAAGTAATAAATATTTGAGAGAATGTAGAGATATTGGAACTCCATACACTGTTGGTGGGATTTTAAAATGGTATAACCACTCTGGAAGGCAGTCTAGCACTTCCTCAAAAAGGTAAATATAGAAATTTCATATGACCCGGCTATTCCACTGCTAGAAATATACCCTGAGGAAAAGAGAACTGAGACATAAATGGAGATTTGTACACCAATGTTCATAACACCATTAATTACAATCACAAGAAAATAGACACAGTCCAAACATCTACCAACAAAAGCATGGATTGAGAAATTATAATACATTCACATAATGAAATACTATGCATTACTCTGGAGGGATAATTTTGAAAAATACTGTATAACGTGTTAAAGGCTAGAGACCATTATGCTGAGTAATTAACTCAGTTTCATAAGGGCAATTACTGCATAAAAATATTATTGTAAAAAACAGATGAATGACTAGTAAGATGTGTAAAAGTCCAAAGGGGGAAGAGGAGAGAGGAGGGGGTTGAATACGGGGAGGAGGGGAAAATCACAGAGTCAGAATTTGGTGGGCAGAGGAAGGGGATGATAGAATTAGGAAAGATCCAATAGGGATCTGAAAAAGATGAGGTGATAGTTGGTATAGCTCAGTAGTAATTGGTTTTATAAAACACAATGATGTAATATATCATCTGCATAACACAGGTTGTTGATAAGTCTTCCTCCAATCCTGATGCCACATTCCTTCTCATAAATTGCAGCTTCCCAAATGACCTGTTCTACATATAGATTGAAAAGGAATGGACACAGGACACATCCCTGATGCACTCCTTTCCTGACATTGAACCATGCAATGTTTCTTTGATCTGTTCTAACAACTGCTTCCTGGTCCAAGTATAGGTTTCCCATGAACACAATAAAGTGTCCTGGGATTTCCATTCTTCTCAAGATTATAGCCACAATTTGTTGTGATCCTCACAGTCAAAAGCTTTTGTGTAGTTAATGAAACACAGATAGACATTATTATAATCATTGCTTTCAGCCAAGATCTAACACAGGCAATGATATCCCTAGCGCCGTGGCCTGCTCTAAATCCAGCTTGTAGTTCTGCTAGTTCTATGTCAATGCACTTTTTTGGACAATCTTCAGCAAGGTTTTGGCTTGCATGTGATATTAGTGATACTGTTCCACCTTCTGCTGGATCATCGGTTTTTGGAATGGGAATAAATATGGATCTCTTCTAGCAAGCTGTCCAGCCTTATGAGGATGCTGCAACTTTGCTGGCTAGGTCAGGGATTGTTGTGTTTGATATGGATTGAAGCTCAAAATCAAGAAGACAAAGATTCTCACCATGGGGCCAACTTGCAGTATGATAGATGGAGAAGAGAATGAAGTTGTTAACAATTCCAGCTTGCTTGGCTACTCAGGAAATAAAAAATGAATTGCTTTAGGGAAATCTGCTATCAGGGACCTCTCCAGAGTGCTAAAGAGCAACAATGTCAGTTGGAGACTAAGTTTCACCTGATTCAAGTAATGATCTTCATAATTGCTTGTTATGCATCAGAGAGCCGGGCCATGATCAAGGATGACAAAAACAGAATTGATGTCTTTGAGTCGTGTGGTGCTGGAGAAGAATATTGAAAATGCCATGGATTTCCAAGAGAACTAATATGTCTGTCCTGGAGGGTGAAACCAAACTGCTCCTTGGAGGCATGGATTTTGAAACTCCATCTCACATACTTTGGGCATGTGGTCAGTCCTTGGGGAAGAACATCATAGGTGGAAGGGTGAAGGGACAGCACAGAAAAGGATGATCCTAAATGAAATGGATTTACACAGTAGTAAGAGTAATGGGGCCAAATGTGTTGGAGTCAGTGAAACTGGCTCAGTATAGGGCAGGGTTCAGCGATGTTGTACATAAGGTCTCTATGGGTCACAGGTGACTCAATGGCACATAACAACAAAAAATGTATGGGGATGATCGTATGAAATACAATGTGAATGAAGGAATGTGTAAAATGTAATGTGTATGGATGAAACACAATCTACACAAATTTTGCATGCAAATATAAAATTTAAAAAAATTAATTAGATTCCAATTTTGCAAGCTTTATTGTTTTTAATTATATTAAGGTGACCTTGGCAATTACCTATATACAAGCAAGTTTCTATCACAAATACTATATTCAGATACAAACAAAAAGCCTTCCAAAGTCATCAAATCAATTCCTTCTCATAATCAACACTATAGAGCAAAACAGAACTGTCCTATAGGATATCTAAGGCAGTAAATGTTTACAGAAGCAGATTATTTGTCCTATGGGACAACCAGTGAATTCAAAATCCTAACCTCCAGGTTAGCCACTGAGAGCTTATCAATCAAACCACAACTCTAATTGGGTATTATATTAATCATTGCCCCCTTAACTCCTTTTCCAAATCTGTGATAATTGTGTATAAACTGCTTTTAATAAGAGATTCACTTTGATGTTAACAAGATATAATAATAGGGATATGCTTCAACGTTTTATACTTATTTATTCATTTACTTTTACTTCATGCACTTTACCTGATTCTTGAGATCCAGTTTGGGACATGGGCGACCTCCATTGTAAGGCTTTTCTTTTAACCATTTGGATCGAATCCTTACTCCAACCCCACAAGATGAGCTGCAAGACCCCCAGCTAGACCAGTCACTTAACTTGCAATCGAATGGACAGGGAATGACACATTTTTCTTGAATATAACCTGAAAGAAAAAAATTGAAGGAAAGGGAGGAAGGTTTGATCAGAATGTTCCAATCAAGTGCACTTTCTGTTCTAAGAGAACAGATTTCCAGTAATTTTTAGTTATCCATCTAATAGACAGATTAGATATAGTTATATCTGCTTATTTTTGCATTAATTTTCAAAAGAAATTCTAGAATGGAAGGAGTGCAGAAAATGTAGTTAGTACTAGTTTCTAATGAAAAGAAATGATGAAATTCAAAGCTAAATGTGTTATCACTACCTGTCATAGATTTAATTGTGTCACTACCTATCATAGATTTTGGAAGCACCATGATTAACAATGGTCTGGCAATTAGATATTGATGCACTTTCATGGTTATATAAAGATATAATCAGCTAGCAAAATGTAACATGATTCAATTATCCTCCATGTTTGATAAACTACAACCTATATCGTGGTATTGGTGAATAATAATGAATATACTGTAGACTATAAAAACAGCAAACAAGTTTGTTATGAAGGGAGTGCAACCAGGGTACTTCTCAGAGGCAAGGATGATTATCACATAATTTAGGCACGTTATTAAGACATGACTGTCCTTGGAAAGTGCTATCATCCTAGGAAAAGTATAAGGACATTGAAGGCGAGGAAGGGCCTCAATGGGATGGACTAACTTTTTCTGCGACAGTGAGCTTAAGCAGAGAAAACATTGCACAGGAGATAGATAGCACAGTGTTGGGTAGGGTTTTGATCTGTTATAAAAAGGGTAGCTATTAGTTGAAAAGACTTGACATCACCTAACCTAATAACTATGCTCTAATGATGTAAAGATATTTCCCTGTGTTTTATTGACTATGCAAAGGCTTTAGATCATGTGAGTCATAGCAAATGTGGATAACATTGAACATTATGAAGAATGAGAATTCCAGAGAACTTAAATGTGCTTAGAAATTTGTACATTGACCAAACAGCAGCCATTTGAACAATATAAGGATGTATTAGATAGACAAAATCAGGGAAGTCATGCAGTAGAGTCTTAAATATTCACTTTTGTTTAAATTCAGTCTGAAAATGGAACTATATCAAGATTAAATGCCATATCAGTATTAGAGGAAACCTCAAAACCAACCTGAGATATACATATAAATATTTGAAACATTTACTAATGAAAATAAATTACTATAATCTTCATAAAGGGAGTTTTGGTGACATTGCCAGTAGGAAGTTGTACTGCTAAATCAAAGGTGCACCTATCTGGCTGTTCAAATCAACCAATGATTCTGCAAAAGAAATATGGACAATATCCCTCCTTGTGATTTACAGTGTTCTGAAAACCAAATGGAGGGTCAGCTATGCATCAGTTTCAGCTCATTAGTAACGAGTAGAAGTTTTCTTTTAAGTCCGATAGCTTTCTAATGGACAATACTTCACTATAGAGGAAATGACAATTTTACAACTGGGACAGTAAGCGGTTATTATGATGTTACGTGCCATTGAGTTGAGTATGACTAATATCAATCCTATGAACAATGTATCTGAACCCTGTCTTATCCTGTGCCATCTTCACCATTTCCACCATTCTTGAGCCCATTGCTGCAGTCACTGTGTCAGCTTATCTCATTGGGGGTCTTCCTCTCCTTCACTGGTCCTTCATATTTCCAAGCATGATGTTCCTTTCCAAGGAATGGCCCCTCCTAACAATATGTCCAGTTGTGAGTTGAAGCATCATCATTCTTGCATCTAAGAAGTACTCTGATTGCATTTTCTCCAAGACATATCTGTTTATTCTCTTGGCAGTTCATGAGGTATGCAGTACTCTCAAATACCACACCATTCTTATTCTCAAAGGCATTGATTCTTTTATTATCCTTATTCACTTTCCAGATCTCAGATGCATAGAAAATGACTGAAAAGGTCGTGGCCTGAATCTGATGCATCTTGGTTTTTAAACCAAGCATCATTGCTCCTTGGGAGGTCCCTGACAACAGATTTTCCTAATGCAATGACAATTTAAAACTTTTTTCCATCTTTCATGATGTTGCTTTTTGGCCAGTGGTAAGAAATTTTGTCTTGATGCTGAGATGCAATCCATATCAAAGTCATTGATCTTATGCAGAAAGCGCTTCAAAACCTCCTCTCCTTCAGCAAGCAAGGTTGTGTCATCTGCACAACTCAGGACGTTGTTGAGTCTTTCTCTAATTCTGATACTACATTCTTCTTGATAAAATTCAGCTTCTTGAATTATTTGTTCAGCATGCATATTGAATAAGTACAGAGAAATAATGCAGCTCTGACACACAACTTTTTTAAAATGTTAAACTATGTAGCGTTTCCTTGCTCTGTTAGACAACAGCTTTTTGGTCTAGGAATAGGTTTTGAATGAACACAATTAAGTATTCTAGGATTCCTATTCTTCTCAAGGTTAATCATAATTTGTTATTTTTCAAGGATTTCCTTTTACTTGAATTCATAATCAACACCTATGAAAGTATATGTAAAGAAATCGAACACTTTAGTGCATTGGGCAAATTGGCAGTCAAATATTTCTTTAAAGAGTTAAAGAACAAGGATGTCAGTTAAAGACTAAGTGACCCAGAGTTCGCTAGGTGTAAATCATAGTATTTTCAATTGTTTTCTATGTATTTGAAACTTGGACAATGAATAACAAAGACCTAAGAAGAATTGATGTCACTGAACTGTGGTTTTGGCAATGAATACTGAATATACCAAAGACTTTCAAAAGGACAAGCAAGTATGTCTCAGAATAAATATTGCCAATAATGCTCCTCAGAAGCACGGATGGAAAGACATCATCTCACATGTCCCAAAGAGGTCATTAGGAAGGGTAAATCCCTGGAAGAGTCTTCATGTTTCCTAAAGTAGGAAGGTTGGTTAGTTTAAAAGAGGAAAGCCTTCAACTTGACAGCAGTGATTGTGAAGATGGTGCAGGACTGAGTGATGTTTCCTTCTGTTGTATAATTTTGCCATGAGTCAGAACCAACTCTAAAGCACCTAAAAACAATATATGTTAACAAGGCAGGATTAGGGTGGGTTGAAATACCATTACTCAGGTTACAGCCCAAGTACAATGTAAGGAGAGTCCTTAGAGTGGAGTGTGGCCAACATCACCTTTTCTCTTATAAGATATGAAAGGAGAGAGGAACAAGGAGAAAGAAAGAGAGAGAGAGAGAGAGAGAGAGAGAGTAGCATTTGATATATGATATCACCTGTCTGATCTGGCAGTGATATAGCCTGTCTCTATCACTTCTTATTTTGTTAAGTATATAAATTAGGTGAGAGGAGGGCTTTCAATATATATTTCTGAGGGCCACAATTCATCAAATAAAAATAGCATGTAGACATGTTAAGTGTTACATATAGTACTAGTTAGAGGTGACAGGCATTAAGCACTTTTACAGAGAATCTGAGTCATGGCAGGATTCTCTATGGCATCCACAGAAAGAGTAGGGTTGGAAAAGCCTAAGTGCTTCAGATATGCAAATCAAAAATTCCAGGAGACTTCACATAAGTAAATTTTAAATATGTGACTTGACTAAATTGATCTATTTGAAAGCACAATTTGAAGTAGATGCCTTTTTAATGGAATGAAATTTTAAATCATTTTCATCTATTCTTAGTAGTGAAAGAATTAATTAGAAAGCCTCCAGAAATGTTTGGTTTTTCTTTCCTCTTGGTAGGACATAAAACCCAGAGGATGTCCATGAATTCAAGGTCATATATTCAATGAGTATAAAATATTTTGAAAATTCAATAGGACTAAGCAACAGTGACATTTATTTTTCAGGAAAATTATTTTTTCCTACTAGAGTACATCCCAAAGGAAAGCTCATAGTGAGAACTATTAATAATTTCATATTCTTATTTCTATCTCCTAATTCAAAGGATTAGTTCTATTCATGTACTTAATATTTACATTTTTTGGCACCACAATATGGTGAAATGTGACCACCATCTACAAAATTTACCTGACATATGAGAATTTCAGTTCCTAAATCCTCACTAATATTTTTTTAAAGTTACATAAAATAGGCTATAGTATACAGTATAGCTACAGTATAGCTGCTATAATTTAGATAAATATAAACATAATTGCTGAGAGAAAAAAAATTTAATAAATGTCACTTTACCCTATACGGAAAACATTGCTTTGGTCCTTAGAAGACATGGTGTCTAAGGAGGAGAAAACCAGACATGGGGGCATAGGGCCATGAGTATCTTTCTTCAAGGGCCAGAGGGAGTAAGAATAGCAGCCCCTCACTGCCCTAGAGTGAAAGCAGACAAGGAAACAGCAGCCCAGCCCATAGCCCAGCAGCAAAGGTTTATTTATTCTTTGCTGACACACAGACTCACAGCTATGGTACTGACAATAAGGTTTATTAGGGAAATGAGTGGAAATGGCAAAGAATATCTCACAAGACAAGTCCAGGCTTTAACTCAACAGTTCAAATGCACAACTCCGCAGTAAATCCAAACTCTGGTTTCAGAGTAGCAATCAAATCCAAATAATGCAACAAGATTTGCTTTAGAGGAGTTTTAAGTCACCTTCTCCTTCAAACATCCAGCAAGAACAGCCAAACCTTGAACTGTGGCCAGCACAAATGCAAGAAACCTCAGGTCACACTCTGCCACCGTTTGTCAAAGAAATGCCACAGTCTCTCCACTACCGAGGTCTTGCTCGCCTCAGGTCTTACTTGTCTCAAGTCTTGGGGCCAGTGTACAAAGCACTCTTTCTCTCATTCTAGTCTCACAGCTACTGATGATTTGCAAGACCATGTGTCTGTGGTTAAGGTAGCTGGAGATGAGAAGGGCTAACTTAAGGCTAGAAAAAAACCAAATTTTAGGCTAAAACCACACATGGCTTCAGGATCTTTTAATTTTTCCATTTAAATATTCTGAAAGTATCTAAAGGTAGACATCAACCAGCCACTGAAAATAATTGAGAATGCACTCAACTATGTAATTATATACAACATTGTACAACAAACATAGTGAGTTCTCATATGATGGGAAGGATTCAAAGGATCAACTCATAGAATCTTCTATATCCATGTTATCACCAGAGGCACTTATTTAATGACTTGCTCCAATTAAAGGAAGCCAGGGTCCCTGGAGGGATTTTTCATTATACATTACTAATCCACAAACATGGATTCCTTCAGGTTAGTATAGTAAACACAGGTGTATGAAGAGTTATCTGAGTGAAACTATCTCATGATTAAATCACTCCCAGATTATTTCCTGATCTGTATTTTTCTCTCATCTCTTAAGAGACTAACACATTTTTAACAAATACTATTATGTTTGCAGCTTATGAGAACAGAAAAAGAATTTCTATGCAATTTAGCCTATAGAAAGAATCTATTTCTTTACTTAAATTTTATTACTGTTTAAAATGACAAAAAAACACCCACCAAAAGGGACAATGGATATTCATTCATTGCCATTTTGCCAAAATAATAAAAGCAACATATAAAAAATAAAACAGAAAATTATGGAGAGAATATTGAACAACTCTTTGTAACTTCTTAGTTAAAGCGTTGGGGAATCTTGTGAATTAAAGTTATACCATATCATCATTTCTTATTTCTTAAAGATTTGTTGCTCTGATTTATATATTGTTGTTGTTGTTGTTGTTGTTATGTGCTTGCAACTCATAGCGACCCTATGTACACGAGCCCTAAACCCTGCTCTATATTGTGCCAACCTCACCGTCTCCAACACACTAAATCCCACCGTCCCTAAAACAGAATCGATCCATCTCATTAAGGTTCTTCCTCTCCTGCATGCCCCTTAACTCTCCTAAACATGATGTCCCTCTCCAAGGACTGGTCCCTCCTTGCAACATGCACAAAGTATGTCAGATGAAGCTTCAGAATTCTTGACTCTACGGAGCAGCAGCTTGGCTTCACCCTCTGCAGGACAAACCTGTTTGTTCTCCTAGCAGTCCATGGTATATTCAACATTCTTCTCCAGCACCACAGCTCAAAGGCATCAATTCTCTATCTATCATCCCGAGTCACTGTCCAACTCTCCGATACATAGCACATAATTGCAAAGACTAAAGCCCAGATCAGGTGCACCTTAGTCTCTTCAGACGTTGCTTTTCAATACTTTGGAAAGGTCACTGACACCTGACTTTCCCAATGCAATCTATCTCTTAATTTCCAGGCTGCTGGTACCAAGAGTGTTGACTGTGGAATCAAGCAAACGAAAACTGTAAACTATCTCAATCTCTTCACCATCCATACTAATGCTGCCAATTGGTCTAGTGTTGAGAATCTTCGTTTTCTTGATGTTGAGCTTCAATCTGTATTGAAGGCTGCAGTCCTTGACCCTCTTCAGCAAGCACTTCAGGTCCTCCTCAGTTTCAGCAAGCAGGGTTGTGTCATCTGCATAACACAGACTGTTGATGAATCTTCCATCAATCCTGATGCCACATTTCCCTTGTACAGCCCAGCATCCCAGATGATCTGTTCTGCGTACATACTGCAAAGGTATGGAGACAGAATACATCTCTGGTGGATCCCCTTCCTGATTTTGAGCCATGTAGTGTTTCTTTGCTCTGTTCTGAGGTTTCTCATAACCACAATCAAATGTTCTGGGATTCCCATTCTTCTCAGAGTCAGCCACAGTTTATTATGATACACACAGTCAAATGTGTTTGCATTCCTCTGTACTCTCTGCTTTCTGCCAAGATCCATCTAACATTAGCTATAATATCCCTAGTACCATGACCTCTTCTAAATCCAATCTGCACATCTGACGTTCTCTGTTGACATATTGTTCCAAACATTTTTGGATATTTTTTAGCAGAATCTTGTTTGATGTGATATTCATGATATTGTCCAATAATTTTTGCACTGTGTTGGATCAACTTTCTTTGGAATGGAAACAAATACCGATCTCTTCTAGTCAATTGGCCAGGTGGTTGTCCTCCAGATTTCTTGACACAACTTAGTGAGCACATCTAGGGCAGAGTCTGTTTGTTGAAATACATCAATCAGTATGCTGTCAACTCCTGGAGCCTTGTTTTTTGATCCAAGTAAATATTCTTTTATTTAGAGAATTTTAATACATTAAAAATAAAGACTTTTACATGAGAGAGGTTCAAATTACATCAATTTCTTTGAAAACACTGGGAGAAGAACGGGAACAGATGTTTTGACATTAGTCCAAAGATTATTTAAGAAATTAGTTGTACAGGGATTAGAAATTACATCTGAGAGGGAGTTCCAGTAATGCAGCACACAGGGAATTGTGGGAACTCCTTCCAACACTGTTTACAAAAACTGTCAAGTCTCAGAAACCTGATGGAAGATTATTTTGAGTTGGAATGGAATGAATGGCAGTGAATCTGAGCTACCAAGGAAGAAGGTGGTACAAACTCACAGTCATTTAACAGGAGAAAGATGTGGCAGACAGCTTCCATAAAGATTTAGAGCCTTTGTCACTCTATGGGAGAGTTCCCTCTGTCCTTGACTGCTACAGTTATAATAAATTTAATACAAATTTTACTGCTGTCATGAGTATCACAGAAAGAATGTCTTAGCTAACCACGTATTTAAAATCTCAAACCTTTATCATGCTGAAATAGAGATTATCTCAATTGAGTTGCCATCATGGTTTGGTGAATTTATATTTTGAGCTGTAAATATATATCCAAACAGTAAATGATGATTTTGGTGTTTTCACCAATTTCAGAGATGATCCTGATCCTGATTTCACTTTTTGGGGTACTTGAGAGGAGGGAGTTCAGAAAGTGGCTAGATGATCACTCTCTATCCTTTTTATAGAACTAACTTATTTTTAAAAAGAGGCTTTTGAAAAGACTTTGTAGTTAGGGTTCCTAGTGGAAAATGTCTTAACTGCAGATATGTTATTAGTTAAACATTCTCAAATCATGGCAAATAACAAAGTATACCCTTTGGACTCACAATCTAGCCAGACATCTAAAATATAATTAGGTCCAAACTTATATAAAGTTCAAATACTCATATTGACCAAAAAGTTTAATTTTATTCCTTTAAATTCAAATCTTTATAGCATCATTATTTATAACATCTTAAATATACCAGAAAAGAAGAGTCAAGGTTCAGCCAGGTTTGCTAATTAAAAAGAATATCATTCACTGGTAAACTTTAGAGTATAGATGAGACTTCAGGATAAGAGCCTCTTCCATAGACTCATCAGAAATAGAATGGGATTTGAACCCAGTGTCAATTGAAAAAGTGCCTGGTGTAGTAAAATATAAAAGACCATTATTCTCTTGTATGCCATGTTACCCTTAATTGTCTAGAATAAACTATACTTTGGCAGAAATTTTCATCTATTTATATGATGAAAATATATGCTACATAATAAAATACATGGTAGAAAGTTAAAAAGAAGCCTTGGTGGCATATGGTTCCAAACCCAAAGGCCAGGAGTTAGAATCTACCAACAGTGCCGTAGAAGAAAGAGCTGGCAATCTGCTTCAGTAAAGGCTTGCAGCCTTCTGTCTCTCCTTCCTCCTCTTCCTTCACTTCATCCGGTTTTCCTTTGAAAACCACACTGAGCTGAAGGCTGGAGCCGCTGGCCCCATGCACTCATTTCCTGAGGTCACTGCTCTGGTGGGCTGGCAGCCATTGGACTCAAGGCCCAGGCTCCCTTGAGTTGCACCATCCACTCTGTTCTGATCTGCAGTGCCAGCTGGTTTGAACCTCACCTGTCTAATCTCAACAATGGAACCAATACATTGCTGTTGTTACTGTCATTATGTTAAAAATGTTTTAGTGTATTTGTTTAGGGTAATAGCTTTTTAAATGTCTACTAAGCATAAAAAGGTACACAATAAATCATATATTAAGATAAATATTTGACTGATATTAGATAGAGACTGAACCTAACTGTTCTGCTTTTGTACAAATTCTATGTAAAGACATATTTAGGAACACAACCGGAGACTGAATGTACTTCAAGCAGGAGTGGCATCCACTTCCTAAATAACATGTCTCTGGAAACTCTATGAACTTTGATAAACAGAGTTGCTATGAGTTGTGCTTGAGTTGAAGGCAATCAACAACAATCTCTCTCTCTCTCTCTCTATATATATATATATATGTATTTTTATATATTTATATATAATCAATCTATCATCTATCTATCTATTATCTATCTATCTATCTATCTATCTATCTATCTATCTATGATTTGTGGTAAATAATTTTCCAGCCTCAACTTTAAGTAATTCAGGTGAAAATATATATAAACAAAATTTATGGCATATGCAAAATCTATTGGCATCCAGCTTATTCTGACTCATACAGGTTTCTGATTAATCACTTTACCTAGCTTACTTGCTACCACTAAATATATCAATGTCAGTTTAATCAAACAACCAAATCATGTAAAGAACTGATTTTTTAATTGAATTGTCCAGGCAATTTAATCAAGAGGCATCATAGTTGTTCATACAGACGTGATTTCTCCTTGTGCCAGTTTCCATCAGGCAGGTAAGGGAGACACTTCTCTTGGAATATATCAAGCACATTAGGGCAAACAGAATACTTGACAGAGAATGATCTGAACTCTTCAATTACAACAGTATGTACTCAAGCAGTTTCCAGTACTCCTGCAAATAAGTGCTATTAAAATTAAATGACTGAATGCTTTAACCACACAATGAACTTGGCAGGTGAATTACTACAAAGACAAATTACTGACAAGCAAATATTAAGTAGTAGTTCTTAGAACTGTTGCTGTAAGAGCAATTCATCACATCTTCTTGTCCTGAGAACATGTAGATTCAAACCAGACACTTGATACTTCACATTCTAACTTCTGAAAGGTGACTTCAGAGTATGTCTTGTATTTGCTCTTCCCGAACTAGTTGTGCCAGTGACTATTTGTACTCAGCTGTAGACTGTGGAGGTAACAGAGTCCACTGTTCAGTGAAAGGCTGCAGGTAGTGCCCCCACAGAGTCACTCTGAAAGAAAGACCTGAAAAATCAGCCACTGGAAACCTTATGATTCTGTGTTATTCTTACACAAATGTGATCAACATGAGTTGGAATTGATTAGATGATACTTGCTCTTTTTTCAGTTCCTCAAATATTTTACATCCTACTGCCAGGCAAATGACATGATTGCATGCCCCAGGCCCTTGAAGTTTATGTAATATCGCAACTTGCTTTATCAATGAAATGTGAGCTGAAGTGAAGAGAGACATCTCTAGGTGGTAACTCTGAAATCCAGGGTGCCATTAGACATGCTGTCCTTTCCCTAAGCCACAGGGACCAGCAGTCCTGGACCCTAAGACAAGGTCATGGAGTGAAGGTGACCTGAGAACAAAGCCAAACTGTCCAAGATGGATGTTGTTGTTGTTGTGTTGTTATGTGCCATCGAGTCGTTTGCGACTCATAGCAACCCTATGCACAACAGCCCTAAATCCTGCTCTATCCTGCGCCAACCACACTGCCTCTGACACACCCATCATGATTACCCCAGTCACCGAATCAATCCATCTCATAGAGGGTCTTCCCCTCCCGTGCTGTCCCTCCACCCTCCCAAGCATGATGTCCCTCTCCAAGGACCCGTCCCTCCTGGCAACATGTCCAAAGTATGTCAGACAAAGCCCCAGAATCCTTGCCTCCAAGGAGTAGCTTGGTTTAACCCTCTCCAAGATGAATCTGTTTGTTTTCCTGGCAGTCCATGGTACATTCAGTACTCCTCTCCAGCACCACAGCTCAAAAGCATCCACTCTCCTTCTATCCTCCCTAGTCATTGTCCAACTCTCTGATGCATAACAAGCGATTGCAAATACCATGGCCTGTATCAGGCGCACCTTAGTCTCCAGAGAGACACAGTTGCTCCTGAGTACTTTAGAGAGGTCCCTAACAGCAGACTTTCCCATTGCGATATGCTTTTTGATTTCCTGACTGCTGGTGCCAGAGTGTTGACTGTAGAGCCGAGCAAACTGAAGCTGTGAACAATCTCAATCTCTTCGCCATCCATCCTGACGCTGCCAATTGGTCCAGTGGTGAGAATCTTTGTCTTTGTGACATTGAGCCTCAGTCCATACTGAAGGCTGCAGTCATTGACCCCTCGCAGCAAGTGCTTGAGGTCCTCCTCAGTTTCAGCAAGCAGGGTTGTGTCATCTACATAATGCAGATTGTTAATAGATCTTCCACCAATCCTGATGCCACAATTCTCATAGAGACCATCCTCTCGGATAATCTGCTCTGCATACATGTAATAAATGACTTTTGTGACTTCTCTGGGATTTTTTGTGTTTTATTTGTAACACAACCTACTTAGTCTTGATGGATCAACACATACCACCTCAAAATGTATCTTGGGAAGCAAAGTGAAAAGTATTATAGAACAGGTAGTTAATGAATTTTAACACTCCATATATAGCATTATTCTTCATATTTTCCAGGCTTGGCATATTGATTGAATAGATATGGTAAAAGTATATAACTCTGAGAAATAACCTTCTTGATTTCAAACCATGCAATAGACCCTTGTTCTGCTCCAGTGACTATTTCTTGGTATATATCCTTGATTGTATATGCGCAAAGTTAAGTGTTCTGGAAGAAGAAAGCAGCACCAAGATTGAAGGAACATTAAATAACTACCTGCCATATGCAGAGGATACAATCTTGGTTCTAGAAAGCAAACAGGAGTTGAAACACTTACTGATTGAGTTTCAAGACTATATAGCCTTCAGTATAAGTGGCACTTCAACATGAACAAAAATCTTCACAATGGAATTGGTAAGAAACGTCATAACCAAGGGAGAAAATTTGGATGTTAAGGATTTCATTTTGCTTGGATCCAGAAAACTGATGGAAACAATAGTCAAGATATCAAGGAATACATTGAACCAAGCAAGCCTGCTACACAAAACAAAACCTCTTGAAAGTGTTAACAGATGCCACTTTGAGGGCTATGGTATGCCTGGCCAAGGCTCAGAGGTAAGAAGCTGTGTTGCAATACAGAAGGTTTGTGGTTTAAGGTTGCATAGTGGAACGTAATTGGGGGCGGCGGGAGGGGTGCAGGGGGATTGTGTACCAGGAAAGGAGTGTTTCTTTTACTTTTGAAAGAGAGGAGCGAACTGGGGGGTGGGGGGGAGGGGCTGGGCGGGGAGAGAAGTGAGCAATGAATGAATGGAAATCCAAAATCTCTGTAAATGCTCATTAAAATTATTTTAAAAAAATTACAAAAACACAACAAAACTATAGAATGTTTGTGGTTCGAATCCACCACCTGCTCCACAGGAAAAGGATGGGCTTTCTCCTTCTATGCGATTTACTGCCTTTGAAAACCTGTTGGAAGGTCAGCTATGGGTCAGTTCTGATTTAAAGGCATACAACACCAGATGCATAAAGAAGAAATGATGCTTTGAATAGTGAATATACTATAGACTGTTGATAGAAAAAAAAAACCCCAAACTATTTCGGAAGAAATTAATTCAGAATCTTCCTAAGAAATGTTGGTCATCAATCTTTCTCTCATACTTTGGACATATTTTCAGGAGGCGACAGTTCTTGGAAAGAGACATCACGCCTGATTACCACTGAAAAACAGAGGGGCAGCAGAAGACAGCAAGATTTCCGACAAGGCGGACTGGCACGGTGGCTACAGGACTGGCTCGAGCACGCCAGCGACCCTGAGGATGGTACAGAGCAGGCTCGTTCCATGCCGTTACACTCAGAGTCATGCTGAGTTAGAGGTGACTCCATGACACCTAACAACAACAATACCAAACACGGGATTCAAGGAGACTAAAACAAAGTTACATCAGCACAATCTGAAGAGCTGCAGCATCAAATGGAAATGTGGCTGCAAAAAAATGAGCCCATGGATATACATTTTAGCTAAATTTATGATTTATTAATTTTTTAAAAATCAGTGATATGGATCAAGCTCTAATCTTTTGTGATCTGGTGTTAAGTATTAATATTTAATAGTTCACCTTTCTCATGCAGAAATATAGACGCAACAATTCTTGTCTCTTAACTTCCTAGAAAGCTGTAGGGTTAAAAAACATAATAAATGGAACTTTATGGAAAGTTAATCCACAATGTATATAAAACTATTCTTTATTATCAGTAAAAGCTGCACAGAAAGTTTAAAAATATCCTTTCCTTATCTCATTTTTGGTGCTAGAGATTGGTAATGAATATAGTTTGTAAAGAGGTATGAGCAGAAAAAAAGCAGAGGGTCATTTTTAAATTTAGGTACCAATTCTCATTCTAAGTAATTTCTATGTAAATTAAAAGATAGGATAAAGTTGATAAATTGAGATATTCCATACTGGTAAGGACATCAATTTTGCTTGTATCCATCTCTTGTCTTTCCAAGTTGAACTACCACTAGCCAAAAGCCATATACTCATTATCTCTTACCAGGACTATTATAATTGCTCCTAACCACACTCCAAGTCTTTAACATCTTTCACTTAATCCATTCCATGTCTGATCAGCTGTCATATTCATTTCCCTAAACCACAAGTCTAATTTTACCAAAATAAACAAATTTTAACACATATTACACTTTGGATAAATTTCTGTCTCAGTAAATGGCACTCTTGGCAGAGGAGATATTACAAATTAAATTAAAAAGATGTAAAAGAACCTAAAGTCCACATGTCAACAGAGAAATCTCACATTCAAAACTGTCAGGCTGCAGAGAAGTATCAAATTGTCTAGGTCAGATAGGTCCAAACTGGCAGGTTATGCTGGAGAGTTTAAACCTTAATTAAGTATTCTAATAACAAGCAGAATATGTTATTGGATTGAAGAAGAGAGAATGTGAAATCAGAGCATCTGGTTAAGAGATGATTGGAAAATTCAGAAATTAAATAACTAGGCCATTGGGATTGACTAAGAAGACCACTAAATGGGATAAAAAAAAATAAACATTCATGCTTCTAGAGAATAACTTAATGAAGCATAATAGAATTTTAGTTAGAATAAAAACTAGCTGGGATGAGGGGTGCAGGACATGGCTAATACACTGTCTAAATGGAAATGACGCTTCAAATTTATCAGTGAACCTGCTATTTAAGTAGCAGCTCACCTGCCCTCTCTTAAGACAGGTCTAATATAACTAATTCTGACAACCATCAATTTTCAGTTTCTGGAGTAGATGGCTACTTCTACTAACAGTGGACTTCCTCATTGTGCACATGTCTGTCTATCTGTCTATCCATCTATCTATCCATTCATCCAAGTGTCTTGTCTACATTTCCTGCCCTTTCAGGCAAAGGGTTAGAAGTTTGAGAATTTCACATGATAATAAAGATATCTGACATGATTGAAAATGTTGAAAATTTGGGGACAGCCAAGTCCACTTTCCATCATAGCAACACCCGGCTGGAGCTCTTTAGCATAAGAGTCTACATTTCCAAATGAAGGGTTTATCCCCTCACTGAAATGGAGCAAATTTTTACACACAAGTCAACACAGAAACAGAAAAGGATGGGGCTGTTCACTGCACAGGAAAGTGGATGATACCGAGATCCACTTGAAGCCCAGTCTGTCTATGACAGGTGGAAGCTCTGGTGGCAAGGTGTGTAAGGAATTGTGTTCCTGACCCAAAGGCAGTGCTTTTCTGGAGGTTCAAATCTACCAGTGGCTCCACTAAAGAAAGATGAACAATTTTCCTCCAACACAATTTATAGCCTGGGAAACCTACTGAACGGTCACCTATGAGCCATTTCCATTTCAATAGGTATCAAGTAAGATGTGCCACTCAATCTGAAATCATAGGGGAGAGCTAGACACAAGGTTACCAGTCAGATGTGATGCCACACTTACCGACTCTGATGGTTATATAATGAAGCAGGTGCTCTTCTAAAAAGGACAACATTTTAAATGAAAACTAGATGCAAGGGTCTGGAACCTAGTCATACAAGTAAGAATTCCTGAGGTATAAGTCCTCTACTTCTGTCTCCAATTAGCCTCTACATCAGCCCATCACAATCATCAGCATTTAAGCATAATCAAAAGTCAAATATAAGATATTTCACCAATACCTAGACTAGCATGAATACCTAGGGGGGAAAAATCCCCCAACAAAACAGATGGAGACATTCTCCTTCCCAAACTAAATTCCTCTAAAGAATTCTGCATTACAGAACACAGTTGCTCATGTGATAAAATATGCAAAGAACAAATATCAGCAATGAAACACTTCTTTATTTGGCAGACTATTGGGTTATCTGGATGATGTTATGTATTCATGAGGAATGGCACAAACTGGTATTATAAATTCCGAGTTATGGATTGCATGATGAAGAAAATTTACCTCCCAAAGTTTGCTTTTGCCAAAGAACTGCATCATTCACTGAACTAATGCAGAAATCAATGTACTGGAATGGATTCACAGTACATTAACTCCTTGCAAGTTACTGTAAAAAACCTTTGAAATATCGCCAAGGTGGAAAATTAAATATGATTCTCAGCCTTGATTTACACAGCATGTTGGTAATGGTGAATTTGTTTCACTTACCAATAAATTTGTTTCCTAATGGCTTATGTACTCGCTAATACAGAGATTTACATTTAGGTTTCTCTTGTCTTCTGTACACAAATAGAAATAGCTTTGGAATATATTCAATGGGACATTTAATGTTGAATTATGTAAAAGACATAACACAAGTAAAAAAGATAAGGTGAGATATATAGTTTTCTTTCTCTTCATGAAAACAGAAAGTATCCAAGGAGACTAGAGTTTCTCATTACACTTCAAGAAATGACAAAGAATGGCGGATAGATAATCCAAGTTCAAAAGAAAAGGGGAAGGGAATCTTTTAGACAGAGACAGTCTTAAGAGCAAACAGAAATGCCTCTCTAAAGAGAAAAAAAAATGTGGCAGATTGAGAGAAAAAGGAAACTTGTGATGAGGAAGAAAACCTAATGATTTTTAGGCTCTGGCTCTTCTGATGTTTGATATTATGACCTGGGCTTCTCCTGGGATGGAGGAAATGGCCCAGAATAGGACAGGGTTCAGATCCATTGTTCAAAGAGTCACCGTGAGCCATAGTTTACTAGAAGGCACCTAACAACAACAACAACAACAACAAACATGGCAAAAATAATGCTATCTGTTTATACAACAAATGGTAATTATAACTACTGTGGATACAAGAATAAAGTGAAATAATCTAGAACGACCACTTAGAAAAAGGTAATCCAAAAATCAAACCCATTCCTACCCAGTTCATTCCAACCTATGGCCACCTCATTTGCTAGTAACAGAGCATAACTGCTCTGCTAGGTGTTTCTGGCTCTGATCTTTACGGAACTCCTTTGCACTGTCTTTCTTCTGTGAAGCTTCTAAGTGAGTAGGAAGTATCATTCTTTAGGCTGTTAAAACAGATTGCAAATCAACCATGCCACCCAGCACATTGTAAATGCTCAGTAAATGTCAGCTATCATTATTTATCTGAAAAGAAAAAAAAACACAAATCAACCCTAAGATGGGGAGGTATATATATATATATATATATATATATACACACACATATAAAGTAAATTAAAGCACATGCTAACTATATATAGATTTATATTTCAGGAATATATGTACATGAAAATAAACAGATGCAGACTGGATTGAAAGTTTATAAATTAAACATGAAGGAAACTAATGGGATTGAGGATTCAGAATGAAAGCAGAAATGAAATAAAAAATATAGGATGATGTGTATGGACTGGTGATGGGGGTGTGCAGGCACCCAGGCAGGTTCTCCTTCAGGGAATTTAAAGGTGAGAGGGAAGATGAATGAAAAGGGAGGAAGGAGAATCAAGAGACCAGCAGACACTGTGTCACAAGAATAACAGAGTCGCCACCAACTCTGTTGGGTGCTATTGAGTAGTACTGACTCCTAGCTGACCCTCCAGCAGGTTTTCAGAGGTGGTAAATCCCAAGGGAGAAGGTGGCCATCTTTCTCACATGGAGCAGCTGGTGGATTCAAATCGAGCGACTTTTGGTTGGCGGTGCAACTCTTCAGCACTACGCCACCAAATCTCCCTACCTCCTAAACTAGTTGCTAGTACATCAATTCCAGCTCAAGACAAAAACATGTATTAAATAGAACTGCATTCCATCGGTTTTAGATGATTGATTTTTTTTTTTAAATTAGTAGATTTCCAAACCTTTCTTTTGGGCCTTCTGTGGGGAAGAGAATCTGAATATCCAGTCTTCAAGTTGGGAACTAAACGTGTGAGCTACACAGAGACTAGTCACTTCACTGTGCACAACAAGCAGACGGTATCACCAGGAGCCACTATCAGTTTATTCTCTCTTAAGCCCGAGTATGTTCTCCTTGCTACTTATTTCATATAGCATTCAATACTTGAATGTTTTCATTCTTTGTTCCTGAAAATAGTGTCACTATCACTGAAAACACAGCAGCGTGACTGGTTGGTTTGCCTCATGAGAAAATGTCTTTGGATGTTAACGATGCACTTTTGTTCAACTTTACATGTAAAACCTAAGGACACAGAAGGCTCTGTACTGTAATGACCTTCAGGATAACTATTATTTCTCTCCTGCTCAGAGCTCTGAAGTGTGCATCGGCTGGGATAGAATGCAGAAAAAATTGCACTTAGTATCACTATATTTGATGATGCATCAGTCTGTCCTTTGGCTATAGCCTCAAAAATCTGAACGGTGTTAAAATAATGGAGTTTTTCCACTATGAGACAGTATCAATACTGGGTCATGTTTGGCCTGAAGTTTTGTTCCAGGTAAACAAAGAATATGAAGTAATTCTAGTAAAGGCCCCTCACACAATATGTACTAAAGAACTGTCTTCTCCTTTCCCTTCCTCTCTCATAGCTTGAATTCCCAAGAGACCAATCAAAGCGTATCAAATTAACTTAGTGTTACTTTAAACAGTAAAAGTTTAAAACAATATAAATTTGATAAGAAATTTAAAATGTTGCTCTTGAGGTTTTAAAGTCTTAGGAAGATAAGTTTACTTGACAGGGCATTTTGCTGGCATTATCACTTGTCTATATCCTTGTCTATAAAAAGCTTTTCAGGGGAAAAAAGTACACTGTGAAGGTCAATTTGGTGTGTCAACTTGGCTACACCATGATTCCCAGTTGTCTGACAAAATATTAGTCGCTGCCATGGAGTGATTACCTGTGATTAGATCAGTTGGTCTTAGGTAATGCAGATTATCTTGTACAGTGTAATGCAATACAACGTAATTTAGTTACTATACAAGCAAAAATGAAATTATCTTTCATAGTGCAATCTTATATAATTCATTCAGTTAATCATTTGAAGTCATGCTCAAATTTAATCACTTTTGTGTTATAAAAAGTTAAGAAAAGACAGAGGGAATAATACATTAACACACACACACACACACACACACACACACACACACACACACACACATCACCAAAAGACAGATTATATGGGAAGACAATTTACAAGAAAAGGAATGGCTCCTCAGCAGACACCAAAATAGGAGAAATGTTCACATATGGAATGGATGCTATCAAAACCCTGATTAGGGTTTTAAGCCTCTACAACTGTGAGAAAATGCATTTTTGTTCCTTAAATTTACCCATGTACAACTTCTGCTAGGGTGCTCTGTTAGCCTAGGGGGTAAGGAGTTGGGCTGCTAACCCAGCAGCAGGGAGTTCAAATTAACTAGCTGCTTTTGCTGGAGAAAGATGGCCAATCTCCTCCTATGCAATTTATAACCTCTGAAAACCTGCTGGAGGGTCAACTATGAGTCAGTTCCAACTTGAAAGCAATGAGCTTACAGATCTGTTACATAAACATGAAGAAATTAAAACACTCAAAAAATAAACTATTTTACTCACTTGTTGTTAGATGGTGTTCAGTGTGATCCATGGTGACCGTATAAATAACAAATCTGCACCCTGTCCTATCCTGTGCCATTCTCACACTTTCTGACACAATAGAGGCCATTGCGGCAGCCACTCTGTCAGTCCACCTGGTTGAAGGTCTTCTTCTCTTTTGTAGACATTCTGTCTTTTCGAACATAAGGTTTCTAAGGAGTACCTTCTCCTAGTAACATGCCTGACTTATGTGAGGTGAAGCTTTATCATCTTTGCCTCCAAGAAGCACTCTCGTTGCACTTTCTCAAGACATATTTGTTCTTTTGGCAGTCCACAGGATGTTTATTACTCTTTTCCAACACTATAGCTCAAAGGCTATTCTTCTCCTGGCATCCTTATTCATTGTGCAGTGCTAAGATGCATAGCAAATGATAGGAAAGACCATGGCCTGAATCAGATGTACCTTGGTCCTCATACTGACATAATTACTCCTTAATGATTGGAGAAGTCCTTAACTGCAGACTTTCCCGGTGCAATGAATCTCCTGATTTCCTAACTGCTGGTACCAAGAGTGTTAAGTGTGGATCTACGTAAGATGAAATTGTTCACAGTTTTAGTCTTTTCTCCATCTATCATGGTGTTGCCAATCCGTCCAGTGGTAAGAATCTTTGTATGCTTGACATTGAGATGCAATCTGTACTAAAGGCTGTTTCTTTGATCTTCTGCAACAAGTGATTCCTCTTCACTTCGAGCAGCAAGCAAGGTTTTGTCATTTGCATAAATACAAGTTATTGATGAGTCTTCCTCCAATCTTGATACTTTATTCTTCTTCACAGAGTCCAGCATCTCAAATAATATGTTCAGCATAAAGACTGAGTGGGTATGGAGAGAGAATACAAACCTGATGCACTTCCTTCTTAATATTAAAACATGTGGTGTTCTCTTGCTCTGTTCACACAACAGCCTCTTGGTCTAGGTATAGGTAAATTCCCATTCTTCTCACTGTTAGCCTTGACTAGTTATGATCCACACAGTCAAATGCCTTTGCATGGTCAATAAAGCATAAATAGACATACTTTCAGCCAGGATCCACCTGACATCTGCAAAGATATCCTTGGAGCCAAGGCCTCTTCTAAATCCCGCTTGAACTTCTAGCAGTTCCCTATCAATGTACTGTTCTAGCCATTTTTTATTCACTACATAGGCAATGGAAAGAAGCTGTGCTTTATTCCTAAAGACACATGGTTCAAATCCATCAGTTACTCTGTGGGAGAAAGTTGGCTTCTCCCCCTTGCAATTAGCTTCTGCTGAAAGCCCATCAGAAGGTCAGCTATTGACAGGACACAACAACAACAAATGTAAGTAGTACTGAGGAATGAAGTTAAGGTTTTTAGGAAAACAAAGACTTAGAAGTAGAACATTTAATATAAATTTATTATCAAGAGTAAATGAGGTTCAAGTCCTCTATGGAGAAAATTAACAGTGGACATTCAGAAACAATTATTGTTGCTTTAATTTATCTGGAGATAATCACAGATTGTAGACAGATGGTAAACAAATGATGGGAAGACTGATGTCAAAGCAGTGTTTACTATTCTTTTCAGAGACCTGTGCCAACTCACAAGAAGCCTGTGTAGGACAAAATACACTATTTCCTGGAGCTGTAACATGCTTTGCCTGGGTTTCCAACTAGACATGACCTTTTCCCAGAGAGCTGGGCCTGGCTAGAGGAGTTTGTATATTATGAATCAATACTTATTACGGAAAGGGCTTGATTCTTACAAAGATCAAGGAACAATTAGAGAGAGAGCCTACAAACATTACAATAAAGAAGAAGACTTTAAGTACTTAACTAAACTCATTGAAATCAATCTACACAAAAGTGTCCTAATTTCTTTTGATGAGCTTATAAGAAGAGGAAGAAATAGATACTACAAACACAGAGGAATATTACAACAGCTTTTTCAACAACTGTAAGAGGCTAGTTGGATTTCAGGAGCTCACCAACAATGCTAACAAATATAACAGTAGTGTCCTAACAGGGGTCTCCCTGTAGCTGAATGCTGCAGGGAAGATGCTTCAACCTATTTCACTCGACATACTGATTCATAGTGTGGATAAAGATACAGATGGCATGCGTATCCAGCTTTGGGATATATAAAGCTAAGAGTTATAGTTACTATTTTGACAAAGTAAAGACTTGGAACTCTTAAACTAGAAAAATGAACCACAACTAACAGTGTGAAAGAAATACAGGTAGAAATGTTGTTATGGATTTTTGTTATGTGCAGTCGAGTCAACCGCAACTCCGTGACCCTGTGTCTAATATCTCTCAACGCTGCCCTATTCTGAGCCAACCTCATCATCCCCAACAGACCAAATTCCATTTCTCCAGGCACTGAATCAATCCATCTCATCCGAGGTCTTCATCTCCTGCGCTGTCACTCCACCCTTCTAAGCATAATGTCAATCTCCAAGGACTGGTTTATCTTGGCCTCATGCCCAAAGTATGTGAGACAGAGCTTCAAAAATCTGTGCCTTCAGGGAGCAGCGTGGTTTCACCTGCTCCAGAGCAGAGCTGTTTGTTCTTCTGGTAGTCCACTATATGTTCAACACTCTTTTTCAGTACCACAACTCAAAGACATAGATTCTTCTATCACCTATAGTCATTGTCCAGATCTCTAATGCATAGCAAGTAACTGAAAACCATGACCTGTATCAGATACACCTTAGTCCCCAGATTGACACTGTTGCTCTTCAGTACTCTAAAGAGGTCCCTGACAGCAGACTTTCCCAATGCAATTTGTCTTTCGATTTCCTGACTGCTGGTGTCAAAGTGTTGACTGTGGAACTAAGCAAACTGACATTGTAAACAATATCAATCTCTTCTCCATCTATCATGAAGCTGTCAAGTGACCCAGTGGTGAGAATCTTCATTTTCTTGACATTGAGCTTCTGTTCATATTGAAGCTACAGTCCTTGACTTTATGCAGCAAATGCCTCAAGTCCTCCCCAGTTTCGAGCAAGCAAGATTGTGTCATTTGCATAATGCAGGTTGTTGATGAGTCTTCCTCCTTACAAAGACCAGCTTCTGAATGATCTGTTCTGCATGTAGATTGAAAAGGCATGTAGATAGGAAGCATCTCTGATGCAGTTCTTTCCTGATCCTGAACAACAACAGTATTTCTCTGCTTTGTTCTGACTACTAATTTCTGGTTCAAGTATAGGTTTCAAAGGAGCACAATTAAATTTCCTGGGATTCCCATTCTCCTCAAGTTTAGCCACAATTTGTTGTGTCTAATGCCTTTGCATAGTTAGTGAAACACAAATAAACATTCCCCTAATACTGTATGCTTTTGGCCAAGATCCATCCAATGTTGGCTATGATGTCACAGCTTCTTCTAAACTCAGTTTACATTTCTGGCAGTTCCCTATTAATGTACTGATTCTGTTGGTTTTGGATAAACTTCAGGAGGATCTTGCTTGTGTGTGATACAATGATGTTGTTTGATAATTTCCACACCCTGCCTGGTCACTATTTTTGAAATGGGAATAAATATAGATCTCTTCCAGTCAGTTTGCCAGGTAGTTGACCTACAAATTTCTTCACAAAACTTGGTGAGTGTGTCCATGGCAACAGTTATTTGCTGAAATAGGTCAACTGGTATTCCATCAATTTCTGGGGTCTTATTTTTCTCCCAATTCCCTCAAAGCACCTTGAAACTCCTTTGCCTCTTGATCGTATGTTATTTCATGAAATTCTTCTGTGTAAGCCAATTCTTTTTGGTACAGTGACTCTGTGTACTCCTTCTATGTGAACATACATGCTTAGGACTGGAATAAAGATCTTCATTAGTCCTGTGAAACAGACTTCAGCTTTAATATGTAAACTAAATTATGTGTTATATTTATTTTTAATGTAAACACCATTTATTTTTTATTTATTTTTTAATTGATATTTTAATGAAAGCTTATAGAGAATCTGAATTATTATCCATTCATTGCTGCACATTTTGCTCCCTGCCCATCGCACCACCAGTTCTCTTTTCTCTTTGAAAAAAATTCTTTCATTGTTGTATAATCCTCCCCCTCTCCAGTCCACTTTACTATGCTGCTCTTATTTTGAACTGTTGTCATTAAAAACAATACCCAATCATATACTCCTCTATAGCAGTTCTATTCCTCATATGTTTCCATGCAATGTACATTATTTATCCCTTTTTCTTAGTTTTCCTTCAACCCTCATGTCAATTCTGTTTTGTAACAATGATATTATAGTTTTTTTCCTTTTGTGACAGATATTTCACTCAGCATAATGTCCTCAAATAAAATAAATAAATAAAATACCTGTGATACCTTACAAAAACAAATATGACAAAACATACAGAATAATACAAAGTCCCCTAAAAAAGCAGGAAATAGAACACAACATTGCCCTTACTATATTCCTACTTAAATGATATAATGCTGAGCAGTCTTTTTTAATTATCCATTCAGTCCTTTGCTTCTCAGATCATATTCCTTTAACTGACGTGACATACCTTGATCCTTGAATTGAAATAATTCATGTTACTCTCTCAATGTACTCTGACTTTTTTTTGCCATAACATTTATGATGAATTACAATTAACTATTTTTGTGCAGGAGTGGCACTCACTTCCTAAACATGCCTCCGGAAACTCTATGAACTCTGATAAATATCGATAATTATAGAAAGGCTTCAGGCCTTTTGTTCATAGGGTCGCTATGACTTGTGCTCAACTCAAAGGCAATCAACAACATCAGCAACAACATATTACCTTAGGTCCTTCTCAGTTTGTAAGCTGTAAATTCTTGAAGTATTTAAGGAAATATACACAAAATATGTAATTGCAAATCTCTCTTGTTGTTTATAATAAAAATGAACCTGGTGGTACAGCAGACAAGGGTTGAGCTACTTACAGAAATGTGGGTAGTTTGAAATCACCAGCTCTGTGCTAGAGAGAGATATTGCATTCTGCTTCTGTAAATGTTTATAGCCTCAGAAATCGTATGGAACAGTTTAAATCAGTCCTACAGATTTATCATGAGTCAGAATGGACTAAACTGCAGTTGCTATATATCCAGCATTGCACTTTGCTTGGCACATAGTAGGTTCTCACAGAGCAATCATGGAATAATGGGCAAGCGAATTCTTAGACCCCAACAATCTAAAAGAGAAAGACATCTAATAAAAATAAAACATCATGGACGCAGAAATTTTTATTTATTTATTTTCTAAGAATACAGAAATGTGAGGAAGTTGAACAAAGAACTATTTGGAGAAAATTACTTGAATTAGGGCTCAAATGATGAGTTTCACCTTAAGAAGAAGATATCAGATGGAAGGAGGAACATGTAGGCAAAGAAATGGAGCTATGAAAGGACAGGAGTTATGGAGGAAGAGTGGGAGGAAGCCCAGTGAGGGCTGGAACGTGTGGTGCATGAAATGTGTGGTTAAAAACGATGGCGGGACACTATGTTCCTCTTATTAGCATTTAAATTATTATTGAGAAATGAGAAAATATTAGTGAAAAATAAGGCCTATGACAAAAAAAAGTAAGACACTGCCATATGAGTCAGAGCATAATAAACTCTGGATAGTTTGCCTGGAAGAGAAACACTCAAATGTGAAGGATGCAGTATGTTTCTTTCAAATTTTTGAAATGATCTAATTAAGAAGGAATTTTTCTTTTTTGTATGTATAAAGTTTAATTGAAATTAATGGGTGAAAGACACTGTATTTAGGCTTAAAAGAAAATTTCCACAATTTAAAGATGTTTAGGTAATTTTTGTAGTAACAAGTCCTCATCATTGAGGAAATTTAATGAACAGATGCATACCCCTTTCACCAGTCTCTAAATAAACTATTTCTGAGAGTTGTGTCTCAGATTCCATTTTCCCATTTTCAACATCTTTCATATCATCTACCTCATCCTTTAAAACCTGCTCCAAAAATCAATATTTCATAAATAATCTTCTTCTAAAACCAATCAAGAATTTCCCATTGTGCTTTTTACCATTTAAAATAAGTAGTATTCTCACACCTTGAACTGTAGGGGGCCAGATTCTCTATATTCTACTCATAATTGTTGTTATTAAGAGCCATAGAGTTGTGCATGACTGACCCTATGAACAAAAGACCTGATCCCTGTTCTATAACTATTGGGGTTCCTCTATGTTTACAGAGTTTCCAGAGGCATGTGGTTTAGAAAGTGGATGCCACTTCTGCTTATAAACTTGAATCAATCTGGGAACTCCACCAAACACTGTCTACCATTGGTAACTATTATGGCATTTGACACACCAGTGGTACAGTGTTCAGCAAGCATCAAAGCAACTGCAAGTTATTTCAGTACAGCAACCTGACTGTGCTGACAGTGTTGTACCACTTAGAATGTTCATGCCAAGCACAATTAACATCAGGCCCAAGGGCCACAGGCCTGAGGGCTCTACCGCCTTTGATATATAAGGCTAACCCACCATGTTCTGGTTGACGCTATAACCAAGAGGCTTCTAGTCCACAGCTCACTGTGAGCAAAAGCTGTAAAATCCAGTCAGCTCACACATACTGGGCAGCGGGGGAAACCAAAATAACAAGCAACAAACAGTCCAAACCAGAACCTCTCCAAGACAAGAGAAACCACATTCCAGAATCCAACTGCTTCACAAATGAGCCTGCAAACTGGAGACTGACTAGCCATTTCTTTCTTTCCTTCGTTTTTAATACTAGTTTGTTTACAAAATTTCAATACATTGATTTTGAGAACAGAGTCTTCCAATTTCCGACAGTCTTGGCACCAGCAGCCAGGAAATTAAAAGGCGCATTGCCATGGGAAAGTCTGCTGTTAGGGACCTCTCCAAAGTACTGAAGAGCAATGGTGTC
>NW_006399893.1:2606216-2610861 GCF_000299155.1 Elephantulus edwardii | reverse complement strand
ATGTCAGGCGAAGCCCCAGAATCCTTGCCTCCAAGGAGCAGCCCGGTTTAACCCTCTCTAGGATGAATCTATTTGTTTTCTTGGCAGTCCATGGTACATTCAGTACTCTTCTCCAGCACCACAGCTCAAAGGCGTCAATTCTCCTTCTAGCCTACATAAATCAGAGTAAGACAGAGCTCTAGAGAGATTTTTAAATGGCTAATTTTTCATAAATAGACCTCCAGGCTTTTCTTACAAGGCACTTCTGTGTGGGCTTGAGTCATTAACCTAGGGTACTGAAGGCATTAATTACTTGCGTTACCCAGAAATTCCCTCAATCCCGAGTCCCTGACTTTTCTCATTCTCAAGTAGACAATTATGACGTCTTCTGCCTAATTTCCCTCTTCACCTGACAGGCTGAACGATTTTTTTCCAAAGTAAATATGTAATCATATCATGTTCCAGTTAATAACCCTATTTCTAAAACCAACAATGATGTTGGATCAGTGGAAGAGATGAATGTGGTATTATGGTAAGAATTCCTTGGCTGCTCTATCCTCAGGCAGTCTTAACCACAGGGAATATCATGAAGAACATTCATATTTCCTAAGTACAGTCTTGATTGGTAAATACATGTTCTTGATTTGACTACAACTCACAGAGACCCTATGAACAACAGATATGATGAGCCTTGCCCTATCCTGAACTGTTTTCACAATCTTTGTCATGCTCAAGCCCACTATTAACAATCACCTGGTCAATTAATCTTATTATGGTCTTTCTCTCTTTCTCTTATCCTCCACCTTCCCCACCATGAAATCTTTTTCAAAGGGCTAGTCCCTCCTAACAATATGGGCTCTAGGTAGACCATATTCATTGAAAGTGTCAGCCCATAAAAATTCCTATCATAAACCTGTTTTATGGAGATATGGGTCTATAGACCCTAAATTTTCCTAGCCATATATCTCAAAAGTAGTAATTATAAATATTTAACATTAACAATTATGTGTATCTTTCAGTGATACATGTCTGTGTAACAGTATAAGCAGGTCATGCTTAGTTTAATGTTGGTATTTACATAACTAATTCTAAGAGTCATGGTGATGCAAGAGTTGGTGAAGTGTCAGTTATTAACCAAAAGTTCGGCAGTGCAAACCAACCAAATGGCTCGGCAGGAGGGCACATCTGGCCCATATTTTATTATAGCCTGAAAATCCCCATGGACATTTTTATTCTAACATATGGGATTAGTATGTGTCAAAATCAACTTACTGGCACCTAATCAACAAGACCTTGGCTATCAACCTAAAAGGCAGCAATGGTATAATGGGAGCAAGGCCTGGTGATGTACTGAAAATCAACCATTGATAACTGTGGAGTGGGATGCTACTTTGAAACATACAAGGTCATCTGGAAATGGAACGGACTCAAAGGAAAGTAGTTTTAAGTTTTTGGTTTTGTGGGGTTTTCTTCCAAGTACATAATGCTCATGAACACTGGACCTTCAAATTATTCCGTGAAAAATGAGCTAAAATATTACTTATGTAATAACAAAGCAAACAAATCTGCTGAGAGGGTATAATTACTTCAGCAAGCTGGGGTCCTTGAGTGGTGCAGATGGTTTGCTCGGTGCTAACTGAAATTGGAGGCTGGTGTCCACGCACAGGTGCTGTGGAAGATAATCTGGCAATTTGTTTTAGCAAAGATTACAGCCAAGAAGTCCCACCAAGCACAGTTATATAAATACTCTGTAACACATGGGCTCACCATTTGTCAGAATGGATTCAATGACAATGGGTTTGGTTTTGATTCTCTCTTTACCATATCAATTCCAGTCTCACTCTAACAGTATTTCCAAAGTTATCTTCCACCACCTACACAGCCAGTACATCATTCAGCCAATCCTTTCATCTCTCAAGCAAATAAAACATCCCTTCCTCATAGATGCCATTTTTGAACCAGTAGCATCTCCTAACTTCTGAGTACAGTTCATATTTCTCTTTATTCCACATTTAACTAATTTTATTTATTTATGTCTCTCCCATCACAGAAGATTCTTTAGGATGTGATTAAGGACTCTGAGCAGGGAAATGATCCTGGATTATCCACCTAGGGTGGCAATCACTGGTGGCTTTATAAAGAGAGTAGCAGAAGGGGTTTTGACACAGAAGAAGGTGAAGCTAGATGCGAAGTTGATTTCTTAGGAGGTGCAGGAAGGGACCCTCGGCCAAGGATGTAAGGAAAGCAGTCATAGAAAAGGAAAAACAGAGAAACAGTTCTCTCCAACATCCTCCAGAGCGAGCCTGCCCCTAGCTGTCATCTTTATTTGAGTCTAATAAAAAAGACTTTGGACTTGTGACCTCAGAACTACAAGATAATAAATGTGTATTGTTTTAAGCCACCACATTTGTGATTTTGTTATAGTAGCCTTAGGAAACATATAAATAAATACCTTTTGAATTTATTTATGCATGTTACCTAAGGCTCATATAAAAAAGCTCAACAAATACATATATATATAAAGGGAGCTTTGGTGGCTCAGTGGTAAGGAGTTACACCGTCAACTCAAAGTCATACAGTCCTAATCCAACAAGTTCTCCAAGGATCATGACAGGCAATCTCCTCCCATGCAATTATCTGTCTCTGAAAACTCACTAGGGGGTGAGCATTAGACAGTTATGATTTGATGGTACACAACAACACACATATAAAAAATCCTTTATACATCAGGACAATTTATATCCTATGTTTTGCTCTAAAGCATATAGAGGGTGATAACACTTTGCCACATATTTGTGATATCAGAGAGACAAAACTGAAGCAGTTCCATCCTGAAGTCATACCCAGGACCTTTGTGGGAGGTGGAACCAGCCAGCAATAAGATGGGTTGCAAGAGGAGAAGCGTTAGGGCATGGGGCTTGCCGATAGAAATACAACAGGTCTGTTCCAATTCTAATACAGGTTAGGGGTCAAAAAAAGGTAACATTTTCAGTTTAAGTATGAAAAGGTTATTAGGAGTCAAGTAGAGAATTAAGTTGTAGGAAGGGGTAAATGTTAATGTCATAGCTAAAGTACAAAAGCACAGAAGGTAAGAATAAAAGGAAAGAAAATGGTTTCAACAACAAAAGTGAATGATCTCTGTGTTAAGGCACCTAATAGTATGTGTGGTGTGGGGAGTGATAATGGATAAGGCTTCAGTGGTTAAAAGGGTGAAATTATGACTGGAATTGTATTTTGTTCTGAGGACTCTGAGCCAGGGGTAAACACCACAGAGAGTTTATAGCATATGAAAGGGCTCATTAGATTTTCTCTTTGGACAGATATGCGGTGTTAACCTAAAAGTTGGCTTTTTAAAGCTGTTACAGTTAGGCCTCTTTGGTTTCCAGCTACCTTAAGTGTAGGCACATAGTCTTGCAAATCACCACCAGCTGTGGAGCTAAGATAAGAGAAAGAGTGCTTCCCACACTGAGAAACAAGATTTGAGGCAACCGAAGCTTGTAGATGCAAGAGCTTGGTGAGAGCGAGACCTTGGTGGTAGGGATATTGTGGCATTGCTGTGGAAAAACTGTGACTTGAGGTTTCTCACATTTGTGCTGGCTATAGTTAAAGGTTTGGCTGTTCTTGCTGGATGGTTGAAGGAGAAGATAACTTACATCTGCCCTGGAGCAAGCCTTGCTAGATGATTTGGATTTGACTGCTGAACTGAAATCAGAACCTGGGCTTATTGAGGAATTGTGCCTTTGGACTGTTTGGCTAAATTTGGCTTTGCATTTGGTAATATTCCTTGCCTCCCCCATTCTCCTACTTTCTTCCCTCATAAACCCCATTCTTGGTACCACAACTTTGAGTCTGTGTCAGAAATGAATAAAAGAACCTCTTGCTCTACAGGTACCATGGGGCTGGCCAGCTTTCAGTTTCGGGGCAGTGAGGAGCTGTGTTATTTTTACTCCCTCTGACCCTTTCAGAGAGATGCACTCATGGTCCCATTTTCCTCTCTTTAGACAGATACTTCTCTTTGGAAGGTGAGGAAAATTGTTGGTGATTTTATGGTCTAAGCCAGGATCTAGGGCAGTGAAGCTGTAATGAATAGAGGGCAAGGGAGAGCTTAAGGGTGAAGAAAAGTGGATGGGAGAGGGGAACGTCACTGCAGCTGCAGGATGAGATAAATGATTATAACAAGAATCTTTTCTTGAAGGCACAAGAGATAAAACTTCAACACAGAAAAAACACAAGAAAAAA
Source organism: Elephantulus edwardii (assembly GCF_000299155.1). Taxonomy (NCBI): domain Eukaryota; kingdom Metazoa; phylum Chordata; class Mammalia; order Macroscelidea; family Macroscelididae; genus Elephantulus; species Elephantulus edwardii. The sequence goes on along the minus strand of NW_006399893.1, from coordinate 2,606,643 downwards.
ACTGCTTCATCTTGCCAAATTTAAGTTTCTTTGCCCTGAGTTATCTACGTATTCTTTCTTAAGTGATGATTTGAAGAGTTTTACAAAGTCCCAGGAAACATAAAGGGTAGAGGACTGAGGTCATTTGGCAAAGAGTAAAAAATTTTTTTACAAAAAATGTAAGTTTCTATTTCTTTCTGGAGTAGAATAAAACTGTTCACTCCCTGCTGAGTGATGGACTTGCGAGGTTAAATCGTAGTAATTTTGTCTGTTGAGTGAGATTATGATATATTTTATATCATATATAATATATATTTATTATTATAGATGTTATACTATATAATGTTTATATAGTATAATATATGTTTCTATCTATCTATCTATCTATCTATCTATCTATCTATCATCTATCTATCTATCTATCTATCTATCTATCTATCTATCTATC
>NW_006399893.1:2574170-2606116 GCF_000299155.1 Elephantulus edwardii | reverse complement strand
ATCTATCTATCTATCTATCTATCTATCTATCTATCTATCTATCATCTATCTATCTATCTGTCGTTAGATGCCGCCAAGTCATAGAAGACTCAGAGCGACCCTCTGAACAAAAGACCTGAACACTTGTATAATTTTCATCATTTCTCCAAGATCATATGGTTTCTGGAGGCAAGCTATTTCAGAAGTGGATACCACTCCTGCTTCCAAGCATGTTTTAATCGGGGAGTTCCACCAAACACTGTCCATCATGGGTAACCATTATCGCATTTCACACACACACACACACGGTAAATTTGCTCAACTATAAGTGCTTTTAGCCACATCAGTTAATAAAAATGTAATTTTCATTCTCTGAGCTTATTCTTTCAGCTCTGCCAAAATAAACCCACTGCCTTGGAGTCAATTTTGAACCTACATGTTTCAGAGTATGCTCATTAGGGTTTCCAAGGACTATGACTTTACCATTGGGTGAATTCAAACCAGCAACTTTTTTGTTAGTAGATAAATGGAACCCATTTGTGCCACCCAAGGACCCTATGATCAAATAACCTTGTCCGTGTGTGTGTCTGTGGTTATAACTGAACTCCATGATAACGTAACTGTTGTTACAGACTGTCCAGTACATTCTGACCCAAAATGACTCTATATAGTGGAGGATGAAATTCTGCACTCTCCATATAAAGTTAACAAAAATATTAAAATTGAATTAATGTCTCTTCAATGGCAGCAAATGTGAAATATTAGTCTTCACATCACAAATACATTCTTTAGGTTACTTTCAATTTTCTTTGTTTGCTACCTATTCTCTCTCTCACTCTCTCTCTTTCTCTCTCCCTCTCTCTTGTTCTCTCTCTTTCGTCACCATTGAGGCTGACATTAGCTGACTCTCAAGTGGATTTTTAGAGGCTATAAATGGACAGACGGAGACTGTGCATCTTTCTCCAGGAAAGCTTCCACTCTGGGTTTAAACTGCCTGCTTTGTGTTGCCAGTGAAGCTCCTTACCCTCTGGGTCACCAGAGATTCCCTAAAAGCTTGTTAGTCTTGTGCTCCATAAAGTTTATTCTGGCTTTACATCAGGACTCTGCAGCACAGAGTAGTACTGCCTGGAGGGCTCTCAGACTGTAATCGCTAAGGGAGGAGACCACCAGCTATTTTTTTCATGCAGATTCAGAACTTTATTGGCTGACCCTCCAGCAGGTTTTCAGAGGCAATAAATCACAGGAGAGGAGACTGTCCATCTTTTTCCCATGGAACAAGTGATGGCTTGGAACTATGTGCCTGTGGATTGCCAGTACAATTTCTCATCATTAGGCTACCAGAATCACATAAAATGTGTTTAACAATGAATTTTTTTCTTCTTACGCTTTATTTTTTTTTTAATAATTTTAATGAGCATTTACAGAGATTTTGGATTTCCATTCATTCATTGCTGCACTTCTCTCCCTGCCCAGCCCTCCCCTGCCCGACCCAGTTCGCTCCTCTCTTTCAAAAGTAAAAGAAACACTCCCTCCCTGGGACACAATCCCCCCACACCCCTCCCACCACTCCAAGTACATTCCACTATGCAACCTTAATTATGGACTCTTGTGATAACCATAATACCCTATCATACATCGCTTTTAAATTACTCACTCCCTCATCTCTTTCATACAGTATACACAATTTATCCGGTTTTTCTCAGTCTTACCCCAACCTTGATATCAGTCCCATTTTACAACAGTGGCACCATGCAATATTTGTCCTTTTGCAACTGGTATATTTCACTCAGCATAATGTCCTCCAGGGTCACCCATTTTGAATAATATTGCATGAGTTCCTTGTTTTTCAATGCAGCATAGTATTCCATTGTGTGAATACACCACAGCTTCTCTATCCATTCGTTTGTTGATGGGCACCTGGGTTGTTTCCAACTCCTTGCTGTTGATAAGAAGCTGTGTACCTTATCCCTCACTGTGACATAGATTATGGAATATAGAAAAATAATATATCTGTGGTAAATATTAATCATCAAAGGATTGTTTTCATTTGGTAAAAATGTTTCACATTCTGTGATTATGATTGTTCTGCAAATTGGTTCAGTTATAAATGTCTCTTTGATTTTGTAGATATTTTCTTTTCCAATCTGAAATGATGGTTGTTTAATTGAAGAAAATAATTTGCACATAAAAAATCAGATGTACTTCATAGCTAATGCATGAAAAGGATGCTTGTCCTAAAATATCATAGGAATTTAATCTCCAAATTGTATTTTTAAGCTCCTTCTTTCTTCTTTTTGCCGCCAATTTAGTCTAACTACAATCATGTCTTGACCACAACAGTATTTTCCTAACAAGGTCTTTAATATTTTTAAGTCATTCTACACACAATAGTGAAAACAAAAAACAAACAAACAAAAAAACACACAGAAAAAAAACACCAAACCCACAAAAATTAAAAAAAAAACCTGACAACCGAAAAACAAAAAACAAAAAAACTTTCAGAAATTCAAATTGAATCTCATTATACACACTCATGTCCCAGTAAAAGTTCTACACTGAACAATGTGCTTCAATCTTGTCCCTCCAGGTTTTTCCTACTTCATTAACTTCACATCATCTCCCACAGCTCACCCTTACACTTGATAATAGCCTAAAATTGTGGTTTATTGGGTTCTGTGTTTGTTTTTGTTTTTGTGTTGGTTGTTGTTTTGTTTTTTTTTGGTTGGTTGGTTGGTTGGTGGTGGTTGTTGCTCGCAGAACAAAACTCTACCTCGTTCCTGCCTTACACCTCTGGACATGCACGTTCCAGAGCCTGAAATGACCTAGCATTATATCTTTTTATCTGCCTCTTACCTGCCAAATTAATATTTCTGTGAGGACTACTCTAAAATCTACTTCAATATTCTCCAGAGAAATAATAAAGAGTATAAATTTTGTATTTATTTGTTTTATATATATCCTCCCACTGAATGAAAGAAATGTAGATTCCAAACACAAAAAAGAAACAGATTTATAGCAGGTGTTCAATAGACATATTTGGTTAAATAAATGAACAAATTAACCAACAAATAAATAAACACTGAAAAGTTATTCAAGCCACTCATTGTGGTCTCTTTAAAATGGGTCCATTACTTGTTATAATTAATGTGTCTGAATGTCAAATCACTTTTATAAAAACTACTTGGAAAGCAGATAGAGAAGAATGATTAAACTAATTAAAAATTTACTAAATGAGTATATCTTGAACAAAAACAAGGTAACACACCTGGCAATAAAAAAGACTCCATCATTTTCTGTGATTTGTATATTAGCAATAAATTAACTTTTATGAATTCCATTATTGTGAACATTTCTTGTATTACTGAGAAATTTTACTAACACATATTTGACTAAAACAAAAGTTTATTTATCTCCTGGGTTTTCAGTTCTTTCAGTTTAACAATTTCTCTACTTTCATATCTCCTCTTTTTGCTTAGTCTTCTAGTTAAAAGATGATAGAAATTTTAAAGTTCCATTTAAAATACATTAAAATACATTTTAAAGTTCCATTTTAAAATACATTTTTAAAATTATTAGTAATTTCAATGAACATTTACAGAGATTTTGGATTTCCATTCATTCATTGTTGTATTTTTCTACCGGCCCCCCTCTCCCCTGCCCAGTACTCTCTTTGAAAAGTAAAATTCGTTCATTGGTACACAATCTTCCCCCACACCTCTCCACCCCCACCCCGAGTATACTCCACTCTGCAACCTTCATTCCGGACTCTTAGGATAATCATAATGCCCTATAATATATTCCTTTAAAATACATTTTAAAGGTCCCTTTTAATACAACTTTTAAAGTATCATCAAGTCAGAATCCACCTGCTGCTGACCATTTCTCAGGTTTTCAGAAACAGTAAATCCCATAAGAAGAGACTGCCTATCCGTCTTCCATGGAGCAGTTGGTGGATTTGAATCATATGCTTTTGACCTTGCAGCACAGCTTCTTACCACTAGGCTATCAGAGCTTCCTAATTTTAAAGTATGTTGTTGTTGTTATGTGCCATCGAGTCGCTTGCGACTCATAGCGACCCTATGTAAAACAGCCCTAAACTCTGCTCTGTCCTGTGCCAATCACACTGTCTCTGACACTCCTATCCTGATTATCCCAGTCACTGAATCAATCCACCTCATAGAGGGCCTTCCTCTCCTGCGCTGTCCCCTCCACCCTCCCAAGCATGATGTCCTTCTCCAAGGACCAGTCTCTCCTCACAACATGTCCAAAGTATGTCGGACGGAGCCTCAGAATCCTTGCCTCCAAGGAGCCACCCGGTTTAACCCTTTCCAGGACGAATCTGTTCTCCTAGCAATCCATGGTATTCTCAATACTCTTCTCCAGCACCACAGCTCAAAGGCATCAATTCTCCTTCTATCCTCCTTGGTCATTCTCCAACTCTCTGATGCATAACAAGTGATTTTGAAGACCATGGCCTGTTATCAAACGGACCTTAGTCTCCAGAGAGACACCATTGCTCTTCAGTACTTTGGAGAGGTCCCTAACAGCAGACTAGGAAGAAGGATTGGCCATTCACTTCTGAAATAGCAGGCCTCTGAAAATCCTATGTACAACAGAACATTTTAAAGTACAGACTATAATTTATAAATATTACTTCAAGCATTACCCTTTCCTTCAGCCTTCATCAGAGGCACATTTGGTCTTCATTCCCTCCTTCACTCACCCATTTAATTCAAATTTTCACAACTAAAGTTTACTTGGATCCATAGTCACAATCCATGAAAGCAGAAGTCAAGAAGTCAAATGACATATTGCATTTGGTAAATCTGCTGCAAAACCCTAAACCAAACCCAAGCCCACTGCCGGAGAGTAGATTCCAACTCACAGTGACCTTTACTGGGTCTGTGAGGCTACAAATCATTGTAAGTGGAAACTGTCCAATTTTCTCCCGTGGAGGGGTTGGTTGATTCAAAAAGCACAGATCTTTGGATTAGTAACTCAGTGTATTACACACTATATCACCAGGGCTCAGCCAAGATCTTTTTAAATTATTTAAAGCAAAATTTTCACTTTGAGCATTTTCATAGGCCTGGCCCAAGCCATGGTTATTTTCAGTAATCTAATATGGATGTGAACGCTGGACAGCAAATAAGGAAGACCCAGTAACAATCGATGCCTTTGATTTAGGATGTTGGTGAAGAATGTTGTCTTTACCATGGAAGGCCAGAAAAATAAATGAATCTGTCTTGGAATAAGTATAACCCAAATGTTCATAAGAATGGCCAGATATCATCTGACATAGCTGTATATATTACTAGGAAGGTCTAATCCTGGTAAAAGGACAGTGGGCGTGGTAAAACTGATGATCGGGAAAAAGGAGGGAGACGGATTGACAGAGTAATTACAACAGTGACCTAAAACATAGCGACATTTGTGGGGATGGCACAAGAGTGAGCAGAATCCTTTTCTACTGTACAAATTATTATGCTTTAAACCCAACTTGGTGGCATTTAGCAACAAAAGATTGAAAAATACAATTTTTCTCCCTTATTAACATCTCACATAATTCTTCAAGTTGATTATCTAGTTTATCTTCTACAGTTTTATTGTACTAAAAATGAGATCTGCTTTCACATTATGTCTTAAAGCATATGAAGCATATGTTTTATATATTGTCCCCTAAATTAGAAGATGAAGCCATACTGGCCCAGTCAGTAGAGAGTTTTATTAGTCTATGACTATCACCTCCTGAATGCATCTGATCTGGTCCAATCTCAGAAACTCAACAGCGCTGGGCCCAGTTAGTACTTAGATGGGAGGTGTGCTTCTAAGCCGAAGGTAACACATTTCTGGCAGTTCAAATCTACTCGCAGCTTCATAAGAGAAAGATGGATAATCTCCCCATGTAAATCACAGCTTTAAAACCAGCTGGAGCATCATGTATGAGTTGTTTCTGACTCACATGCAATGAGAGAGAGAGGCCTAAGAAGACAGACAAGGCTTATGCTTTAAATGTATAAATTCATGGCATAAAATATGTTCATTTGCATTAGATTTAGCTTTCTCAATAGGTAGAGTTAACTTGCTACCTGCTAATAGTCAAAGAATAACAACAAAGAAGGATTATTAACAGAGTAAATGGCTACTTGTTGCTGAGATTGGCTTCTCTCACAATAAGAAAAAAAAATAGAAATGTGAGCGGGTGCACGCACACACACACACGTTTAAAAATAATAAACTGAGAAGAGCTAAGGACCCAAAATAGTCACAGTCAGATAATCATAGATTTGTATTTATGCATTTCATATGTTCAGATTTTATGAGGCAGAGCAATATTTTGTTGTTAACAATGGGGTAATTAAAACAGTAACTAAAGAATAAAGCACGTAATTGGGTAAATCTAAAGTGTATACCAGCATTCTCATCTCTATTTATTTATCCACTTCCTTACCAGAACTGTTGCAGTGGGATGGATCAGCGGGTCTTCCATTTTTGTCAGAACAGGATATTGCTCGGAAACGCACACCTTCGCCACATTCTCTGCCGTCTCCTTGTATTCGCCATCCTCGCTGAGGCTCCCTTTTGCCTTCCGGAAGAATGCAGTCAGACCAGTTTCCATAAGGTTGGGGTATAAACACATCACAAGGACATAGTTCTGTTTCACTTAGAGGGTACATATCAGCATCCTGGCATTTCTCCTTCTTTCTGCTTTTCCCTGTTCAAATAAGACACATGGGCACATTAATATCTGTTCAGACTTTTAAACTTTAAGTTACAAAATAAATCAAGGGATGTCTTTTCTCCTTGTCCCATTCTCCATACCTATTGATATCTCTATCTTATACTCTATTTTTTAAAAAAATTATATTCTTTTGTATATAAAATTAGTATATATTGTGATATATATATATATATATATATATATATATATATATATATATATATTGCTTTATATGATCATTCCCCTACAATGTGTTTTACAAAATTAATCACCACTGATCCACGCCTATAATCACTATGCTCTTTGAAGTCCCTACAGGATCTTGTTAATAGTCTTTGGATAATGGAAATGGACAATGAAACCATAAAAGCTTGTACTCATTCTCATTGAAACTACTTGCTGGCAAACAAAACAAAGCAAAAACAAAAATATGTAGTCACTCTTTTTAAATTTTTTTAAAAAAACTCTTTTAAAATTACTTTTTTCGGAGCTTTTATATAAATTTATTCATTTAAGTTTAAAACACTGCTGTAGCTGAATATGAAAACCAAAACAATAGCGAAGCATATTATGATGACAGTTCTTCACTTATGTATGCACTTACTGCATATCAAGTGCTGTGTTACCAGTGCCCCCCATTAAGAGACCTGACACTGAGCCCCACCTCTGAGATGATGGTTATCATCTTCATATACGTCACCATTGTAATGGTGTCCTCTTTCCTGGGGTTTGTATCAAAGTCCACCAGTTCTACCTGATCCAGTTCATTGGTTTCTTCTACTTGCTTACTCTCTGATGGGTGTTTTACCAGCAGAAAGAGATGTTCAGGAAAGAAGAAGCCTTTCTACAGAAAGTTAACCTCAATTCGATGATCACACACCCGTTTTCATATGGTCTACAATAGGTTGTCCTGCCTCCATTTAACACATATTTGTTCTCCTCATGCATTACATACTGACATACATGAAAGGTGATGACTATGGTTCGGTTGTCTAGAGTAGATACTGGCTTGTGTGAAGGCACACAGAGCTTCATTTTTATTTTTAGAAAGTGTTACTAAATATGTTTTTTTGCTTTGTTTTGTTTAAAAATTAAACAAAAAAGTTTATTTAAGTGCATATAAACAAAGTGGTGATTCAGTAGTAGAATTTTGGTCTTCTAAGCAGGAGATCCCACAATTGGAGAAAGCCTCATCAATAGCTTGTATTATACAGATGACATAACCCTGCTTACAGAAACTGAAGAAAACTTGAAGTACTTCTTGAAGATCAAAGACTATACCCTTCAATTTGGGCTATATTTCAGCATAAAGAAAACAAAAATCCTCACAACTGGACCAATAGAGAAAATCGCAAGAGATGTAGAAAAGACTGGAGTTGTCAAACGTTGCATTTTACCTAGATTCATAATCAAGAGCTATGTAGTAGCAGTCAAGAAATCAAAAGACACATCTCACACCAAAACCAAAACTCAACTCAAAGTGGAACAGAGACCTAGGGGTAAAACTGAAACTCATAATTAAAAAAATAATAATAATAAGAGCCAAAACAGGAACAAATTTAGAAGCCCTACTCTAAGGTATAAATAGACTTTCAAATATACCTAAAGGTGTAGAAACAAGTGAGGATAATACTGACAAATGAGACTTTAACGTTAAATTCCTGTGAGCAACAAAACCTTTTCCCAAATGAAATCCCAAATAAAATCCACAGGCTGGGAAATAACATTATACAATGACAATTCAGAAGAGGATCTCATTATAGAATACAACAAGAGCACCACTTGTAAAAGACTGATAACCCAAATACAAAATAAGCAAAAGACATGAAAAGACTTCTCAAAAAGGAGGACAGTTGGATAGACACACATTAAGAAATGCTCAAAATCACTGACAATCCAAGAGATGCAAATTGAAACAACAATATCATCCTAACTCATTAGCCGTAACTAAGCTTAAAAATACCATTAAACAATAAATATTGAAGAGGATGCAGAGCCATTGAAACTATTGTACTGCTGATAAGACTGAAAAATGGGTCCATAACTATAAAAGGCAGTTTGGTGTTTTCTTAAAAAGTTGAACTTAGAAAACCCATATGACCCAGACATTCGACTATTAAGACCTCAAGGAAAACAGAGTTGAGTCACAAACAGATATAAAACTGCCTTCATAGCATTATTCACAATAGCAAAATAATGGAAATAACTTCAAATGCCCAACAACAAATGAATAGAGAGAAAAACTATGGTATATTTACAGAGTGGAATACAATGCAGAACTAAAGAACAACAAAGTGTTCATAAAGTATATCACAACATGGGAGAGGCTAAAAGAGCTTTATATTGAGTGAAAAAACTCAGTCACAAAAGGACAAATATAGCACAAGACTACTACTATGAAACCAGGAGGGTAACTTAGGGGTGCAGGGGGGAGAGAAAAGTAGAAATGGAATGGGTAGACAAAGACTATTATAAGGACAAGATCAAGGGAGGGTTTACCTGGGAAGAATGGCTATTGCAATTCGCAAAGAGGAACAAGGTAAAGATAGACATAAATATGGATATGTTGTTATTGTTGTTGTATAGCATCGAGTCAGAATTGACCCACAGCTGATCCTCTGATGTGTTTTCAGAGGCGGTTAATTGCACGGAGAAGATGGCCCATTCTTCTCCTGCTGAGAAGCTGGTGATTTCGAACTGCATGCCTTCGGGATTACAGCACAGCTTCTTACCTCCAGCCCACCAGAGCTCCCCTAGTTATAGGATGAGCACTCTTCTCTAAGGCGATTAACAGTCTTCGAAAACCCACCAGTTATGGTTGGTTCTGACTCATTGGTACACCACCACCACAAAGATAGAGATGTATGCCTGTTTAACAGAGAAAGAGAAGAGGTCTGGAAGAAGAAATGGAAATTACTAGGAAAGCAGAGATCAGTATAAGGATGAGGTGAAAAAATAGGCAAAGTGCAAGAAGGACTTGAGGAGAAGTGGAAACAAAAGTAATTGATGAACAGTTATTGATCATATTAAACCACCTACATACACATTTAATACAATTATTTGATTGTATAAAGCAAAATGCTGATGAATGCTGAAAAGCAAATGATGGCAGAAATAATAAATTTTTTAAAAATCGAAAGACATGGTGCATTGGAAAAAACATGTTGTCAAGGACTTCTCCAAAGTGTTCTCAAGGACTTCTCCAAAGAGCAAAGAGGCCAGGTTAAAGACTAATGTGCTCCTGATTCAAACCATCGTGTTTTCAATTGCTTCCTATGCATCTGTGTCTGAAAGTTGGACAATGAATAAGGAAGACCAAAGAAGAAGAGTGGATGCGTTTAAGTTATGGTGTTGGCAAGGACTGTTGACTACACCATGGATTTACCAAAAGAACAAAGAAATCTGTCTTGGCAGAAGAGCAACTGAAGTGCTCCGTAAAGGCAAAGAGGTGAAACTTTGTCTCACATACTTTGGACATGTTAGATTATTCCTTGGGAAAAGACATCATGCTGCGGCAGGTGGAGGGTCAGAAGAAGGGAGAAAAACCCTCAGAGATGAACTGACAAAGCTACTTTAACAATGGCCTTGCCCATAGCAGAGATCTTGAGGATAGTGCAGAATAGGACAAGGTTCTGATCTACTGTTCACAGAACCACTGAGTCATAGAGTCAGCTTCGTAGCACCTACAACATCAACACGCAAAAGCTTCATTATTTGGCCAATGTATCTCGTGTACCACCTCTACCTGACACTGGAAACGTGTGTGTTGCTGTGATTATGAACAGGGTTTAGTGGAACTTGTGGACCCAGGCACCCTAGAAATGAAAGGTTAGCAAGTTCCTTCTGAAAAATCAGCCCAAAACATTGCTGTGGGTGACCACAAACAATATTTATTTCAGAAATAAATTAGGATCATCCTATGTGATGGCTGTGGATTACCAGGATTCAGTTAACAAAGTTGAAACTCTGTTACCAGGAAGCTGCCAATTTCTGACACAAAGATAAATTGAAATAAATGCTTAACAAACGCTGGATAATTTAGTCTGTGAGAAAGCTATTGACTTCCATTTTTCCAAACCCTTTTAACTTAACTACTAGAATGACTGTATCTCATCAAATTAGTTTGATGGAACTTTTAGCTGAGATCTTAAAAATGACAGAATAATTTTTCACAGCTGTGAATATGCAATAATTATGTTTAGAGAATTCCACGTTAGCCTGCAACTTGGTTCAAATTGCCTGCCAATATACTGGCTCTAGTTTATAAAAATTTCTCCTAGATACAAAATATTCTACCTTTTATGTCTTCATTAGCTAATCATTAGCTTAAGTGTTGGCTAGTTATTTTAAAAAGCAAGCAATTTTATTGGTTTATTTCCAGCCTTTATAGATGCCTTGGAAATGCTCGATGCAAGCTGCTGCTTGGGCTACCTTGTCATCATCAGATGGTTTGTGTCACATAAAAGAGTTGATAATTATTGTTGCTGAATTATTCACTCTAGAATTTGCCATAATTCAGATGCATCAACAAATAATATTCTTATACAACCTGTAATAGCCTGAGAATACCTTTAGCATATCTTCAGCCACACCTCTGTTCACTTGCAAGGACATAGTTACTGCTCTCCACCATTAGGAACCTTTACTTGGAGTAAATTTGTGTAGCACATATCTGGTAGGGACCAGGTACTCTGTTAACATGTTCAAGTATCTGCTTCTTTCCAGCCTCAAATTCCCTAACCTACTGTGGAGTTCCCCTCAATCCATCACTTCAATTCCCACTCTTCTCAGACTATTTTAGCCTGCATTACGAGTCTACCACTTCCATGCCAATGAAAACTAGTTATAAAACAAAATTCCGTTTTCTATTTGTTCAGCACAGTCTTGATTTCAATGACATTCTCTAAATGCTGAGTTTCATAAAGTCATACTTTTTAATTCTCCCATACTCATTCATACCACACATCATCTCTTTAATCATAACATATTTAAGTTGTTGTTGTTGTTATGTGCCATTGAGTTGCTTGCAACTCAGAGCGAACTCATATACAACAGCCTTGAAACCTGCTCTATTTTGTTCCAACTTTACTGTCTCTGATACACCTTGCTTCATTACCCCAGTCACTGTATCAATCCATCTCATCAATTGTCTCCCTCTCTTTCCAGCATGTCGTCCCTCTCCAAGGACTGGTCCCTTCTTGCAACATGCCCAAAGTAGGTCAGATGAAGCCTCACCATCCTTGCCTCCGAGGAGCAGCCTGGCTTCGCCCTCTCTAAGATAAATGGTTATCACAAGAGGCCGGAATGAAGGTTGCATAGTGGAGTGTACTAGGGGCGGGGATGGGGGGGCAGGGGGATTGTATACCAATGAAGGAATTTTTCTTTTACTTTTCAAAGAGAAGAGCGAACTGGAGGAGAGGGGTGGGCAGGGAGAAAAGGGCAACAATGAATGAATGGAAATCCAAAATCTCTGGAAATGTTCATTAACATTAATAATTTTGTTGTTGTTGTTGTGTGTTATAGAGTCGCTTGCGACTCATAGCAACCCTATGTACAAGAGCTCTAAATGCTGTTCTATCCTGTGCCAACCTAGCCATCTCAAACACACTTATTCCCACCACTCCAGTCACTGAATCGATCCATCTCATCGAAGGTCTTCCTCTCCTTCGCTTCCCCTCTACTCTGCCAAACATGATGACCCTCTCTAAAGTCCAGTCCCTCCTTGCAAGCTGCCCAAAATATGTCCGACGAAGCTTCAGAATCCTTGACTCCAAGGAGCATTCTGGCTTCACCCTCTCTAGGACAAATCTGTTTGTTCTCCTAGCAGTCCATGGTATATTCAACACTCTTCTCCAGCACCAAAGCTCAAAGGCATCAATTCTCTTTCTATCATCCCTAGTCACTGTCCAACTCTCCAATGCATAGCATGTAATTGAGAAGACTGTAGCCCGGATCAGGGGAACCTTAGTTTTCAGCACGATGTCATTGCTCTTCAGTACTCTTGAGAGGTCCCTCACAGCTGACTTTCCCAATGCAATTTGTCTCTTGATTTCCTGGCTGCTGTTACCAAGAGTGTTGATTGTAGAGCCAAGTAAACGAAAACTGTTAACTATCTCAATCTCTTCACCATCCATACTGATGCTGCCAATTGGCCCGGTGGTGAGAATCTTTGTTTTCTTGATGTTGAGCTTTAATCCATATAGGAGGCTTCAGTCCTTGAGCTTCAGGTCTTCCTCAGTTTCAGCAAGCAGGGTTGTGTTATTTGCATAACGCAAGTTGTTGATGACTCTTCTACCAATCCTGATGCCACATTCCTCTTCGTAATTTAAAAATATTTCTTAAAAAATTTAAAAAATAAGACAAACCAGTTTATTCTCCTGGCAGTGCATGTATTATTCAACACTCTTTTCCAACACCACAGCTCAAAAACATCAATTCTCTTTCTATCATCCCTAGTCATTGTCCAGCTCTCTGACACTAGCAAGCAATTGCAAAGACTATGGCCTAGATCAGGAACTCCTTAGTCTCCAGACTGACCTCATTGCACTTCAGTATTCTGGAGAAGTCCCTGCTAGCTGACTTTCCCAAAGCAATTTCCTCCTTGATTTCCTGGCTGCTAGTACCAAGAGTAATGATTGTGGAGTCAAGTAAACTAAAGCTGTTAACAATCTCAATCTCTTCACCATCCATATTGATGCTGTCAATTGGCCCAGCGGTGAGAATCTCGGTTTTCTTGATATTGAGCTTCAATCTATATTGAAGGCTGATGTAGTTAATTCAGCTTTACAAAATTGAAACCCATCTTTTTTTGCAGAAAATATTTCTGCATTTCTCAATTCTACTAATCAAGGTGAAAATTGGAATGTTTCACTCTTTCTATTGCATCTTCAACATCTACTTATGACAGATACATAATTTAAAATCCCTAAATATCCCTCAATTTACCTATTTGTTCCCATTCCAACTAATATCAACTTCTAATTGATTTCACACTCCTTGCCTGAAGTCTGTCATATTTGTTTCACATCTTGTTCCAAGATATTATAGTAACCATACCTCACTTCCTCTAACCTATTCTTCACACTGAAGGGGATGCCAGGTTTCAAAGGCATAAATATGATTACATAAGGGGTAACCTTAAAACTCTTTAGAAATTCTCAAAGTTCACAGACTGAAGTCTAAACTCTAAATTCTGGTCCTCAGGATTCTGCATCTTTCATGCCTGGCCCATGTCTACACTGCACCTCTCTACTACTGGTGAGTTACAATCTGGTCATCCCTAAAACTATTCCATTCATAGAAACAATACACTTATCTTCTGCCTTTTGTATGTGCTGGTCCAAATTTATCGCAAATTCTACTCTTTCGCTTTAACTTACTTTGTTGTGAGGTGATGTTGAGTTAAGTATGTCTCATAGAGACCCTATGAACAAAAGATCTGAACCCTTTTCTATTCTGTGCCATCCTCACACTTCCTGACACACAACAGCCCATTGGAGCAGTCACCATGTCAACCCGTCTGGGTGGGGGCCTTCCTCTCCTTTGCCAACCCTTTACCCTTCCCAACATCATGTCCCTCTCCAAGGAATTGCCTGAAGTAAGTGAGGAGAAACCTCATCATTCTTGCCTCCAAAGTGCATGCCTGCACCACCCTCTCCAAGATAGATTTATCTGTTCTTTTGTCCTTCAGTTAAAAGGTAATAGATTCAGAAAGCTTTTCTTTAACCTAACCTCCTGCACTATGAGAAGGGAAAACATGTTATGCTTTTATATTTGCATGACTGTTATAAGCAGAATAATGATTCTCCAAGGCAGCCCAATTCCTCATTCTTAGACCCAGCGAATACGTTACTTTCCTTGGCAATAGGGATTCAATAGACATGAGCTAAATTGTAGTGATGGGCAGATTGCCTTGTACTTTCAGGTAGGTCCAACTTAATCACATGCGTGCTTAAAAAGGGAGAACTTTTACTGGTTAAAAGAATCAAAGAGAGGTATCACTACACAAGAAAGGTTTCCATCATAAATATAAAAGAATGCTAGTTTAGAAAATGAAGAAAATGGTCATAAGCCAAGAAATGTGGAATTACATCAAGGCATGTGGAAAATGTCTAGAAATGGAAAAGGTGGTGTATTTTCTTCCCTACATCCCTAGGAAGAAATGTAGTCCTGCCAACACCATGCTTTTAGACCAACAGGGCAAATCCCAGGCCTCTGAGCTGGTAAATGTAGAACAACGTAGTTGTACATATTATATCACTAAGTTTATGGTAAATTTTTCTTTATCTCCACTAGCCTATAAGCTCTGTTAAGTTAGAATCAAGTTTACCTACGCCCATGACATTCTCAAGTCCTAGTCCATATATGCACTAAAGTAACCAAAGGAAGATAAAGAAAATAATTTATTAAAGGGTTGAGAATAAAAAATTAAAATCTATAAAACGGAGAATGGAAAGAAGAAGAGGAAAAAAGAGAGGAAGAAAGGAAAATATCTATCTACAAGGCAACTTACAGTCATTAGTAGTACAAATATTCTGTACAAATATGCCTTATCTTCTATATTTGTGTTATCTATCGTAATTATATGGTATTAGTTTGAAGAAAGATTAGGAGCAAATTAGTTAATGCAAAAACGTTTCTCACAATATGAAATAAATTATCAGTGATTCTCTTCTTTGATTACATTCTAATCAAAATCAGCATTAATTTTTGAATTGAGTACCACTGGCTACTGCTGGTGGGGGGTGGGGTCAGAAGCAAGGAATCAATTCTTAGTACAATACTACAGACATACTTACTGTAAGTCAGAGGGAAATTTTTAGCTATTCCTACAAAACACAAAACTAGAAGGGAATGTTTAATATGTATGGATATGTAAGTGTAAAGAAGTTATCCAGCCACTTTATATATATTCCTGATAGCCAGATAGATATTTTAAATTTTATGGATTATATTAAGCATTGCATAAACAACCAAGCTAATGACCAGTCAATCCAAAACTTGTAATGATTGTGAAGGCTGCTGATGTTTGTACCATGTAAAACTCATATATACTCAGACCCACTGCTGCAAAGTCAGAATTGACTCATAGCTGACCCCTCGGTGGGCTTCAGGAGACTGCAGAGTATATGGCAGGAGACTGTTCATCTTGCTCCCCAGAGCCACTAGTGGGTTCAAAGGTCAGAGAGGTGTCACCTTCCTGTTAGTGGTGCAGCTCCCTAGGAACTAAGCTACCAGACCTCCCAGGCACACTTAAATAGTAAATGAAAGTCTCTTGCTGAAAATAGGAAAATAAATAGAATATTTCTGTATTTACCTCACTATTTCCTGGCCTGGTGGTTTGTGTGTTTGTCTATGTGCAAGTTAAGGAGAGAGAGAGCATAAGAAAAAAGAAGAAAAGCAAATGTCTATTTACAAACCGAAAGAATTAGCACCTGAATGGCTTATGAAAATAAATGGTCATTTGTGTTTAATTTTTTTGAGATCTTAGCATCAACTGTGATTTCAATTATTAGTTTGGTATTTTTCCTTCGACTCTCCATTCTCCAGATTATATCTTCCTACTTATACAAATATATACACACATTTAAGAGATGTTCTGGAAGATTTAGCAAGAAAAAAAAGTAAAATACACTACTGCATCATTATCTGTACATTCCATTATAAAGAAAAATGTTACAGGACTTAATTTCTTCAATTTCCCTTAATTTTGCAGATGTAATTGGAGATGATTTATAGTACCATAAAAGTAAACCTGCAAATGTGATGTGAATTTTACCGTACATTGCTAACAATTTCAAATGCCATTTTTTTAAGGTAATAGCAAACGACAATGATAATAACAAACGACAATCTTTTGTAAGATAATAACACACAACAATTAGCTTTGATAGTCTTTCAAGTCAATGACCCTTGCTTTCAAGCTTGATGAGGTATTGGCATGAAAACCAGCAGAAAATTTATTCAAAGAGAGACAGATATATTTACCTTTATGACCACAAAGATTATATATAAGAAGAGAGAGGGATTTATAGCTACAAATTAATTCACATGTTTTATTAACTGAAAAAAAAAACCAACCCAAACCCAAACAACCCAACACAGTACATATTGTATGGCAAACTGACACATGAAGAACAAATTTGCTACTGCTGAACGCTTCTGGGTTGATTCCAAGTCATAGCAACCCTATATGACAGAATGGAAAGAACTACCCCATGTTTCCCAGGCCGGAATTGCTTTAGGAACAGATTGCCAGATCTTATGTCCTGTGGTGGGTTCAAACTGCAGACCATGAAAGCAACAGTCAAGTGTTTAACCACTATGTCTCCAGTGCTTAAGGATACTCAGCAGAGGAAAAAATCAAAGCAAAGCAAACCTAACAGAGGATCTTATTCTGAAATGTATATTTTTCTCTGGAGGTTTAGAGGTCCACGTGTCAGTAAAAGGCACATCCTACCTGTGAGCTGTCGCCGTCTGCTTCGAGTGGTTCCACAATTCCCTGAACAAGGTGTGAACTTGGACCAGGCAGTGAACGTGCAGTCGTCTCGACACGGAACTGTGCATTCTTGCGCAAGGGGAGGCATGCCATGTGTCTGCTTGAGGCATTCTGTCATTTCTGCCAACTGGTTGTCATCAGAAACACAAGAGACAGCTAAAAAGAGCATGGATTCTTTTGTTATTATTTTGATTGCATCATTCAGCTGCTGGTTCTTTGACAAAACAGCAGAATTCCCCAAAGTTTGAAAATCTGGGTATTCTTGTGATTACACAAGGTGCTCAACACAGCTCAGTTGATATCTTTCTGGAAACTAAATTATTATTGTTGCCACTGGAAGTTATTTGAGCATTTAATTGGTTTTTATTATTAACTTAAGTCCTGCATTAATAGCAGACAACTAACTTCTAGTAATTTATTATATATCCCATTTGTGAGCATCTGATCTCTAAAAAAATCTACAAAACCAAGAAGGGGTATCTCAGACACTAAGATGAGGAGACAAAGGACAAAATGCTCATAAATCATAAGAACTTTTTGTTCATAGATTTGAGTTTTCTTTGCTTATTTTCTAACACTTAGAGAACTGCTTCTATTTTTTTTATTTCACATTCAGTGTTTAAGGAATCTAAAATTGTTAAATTTTGTATAATACATACAAATATTTTTTTATAATAAATATCCTACCATTTGTAGATGACTCTTTAAACTTTACTTTACACTTTCAATTAAAATATACGTAGTCACAGAGAGAGAGCTCTGGTGGCCTAGGGATAAGAAGCTGCGGTGCAATCCCAAAGATATGCACCATGAATCCTCCAGCTGCTCCTCAGAAGGATGGGCAATCTCCTCCTATGTGATTACCTGCCTCTGAAAACCCACTGGAGGGTCAGCTATGGGTTGATGCGGACTCAGGTCACATAGTAAAATAACTAATAGCCTTGAGGGAGTATATATATGAGATACTCGTTTTTATTTGACTTTTTCGTCTAATGCCATTTGTTTTGTATAATGATAAACAAACGGCTTTTTTTTTTTTAAATCTTTGTATCTCACTGATTGACTATGGGCTTCCTGAGGAAGTACCTTCATTTTTCGTATTATCTAGACTCGTGCTTCTCCCCCTCAGCGCTCCTGACAGTTTATACTGCATAACTGCGCATGGCATGGCTGTATCATGCATGGCAGCATATTTAGCAAAATCCCTTCTTTTGTCCACAATCTGTTAGTAGCCATCACACTGAATCTGTAATAACTGAAACATCTCTAGACATCGATAACTATTCCCTGAAGAGAGCTACTGCTTTAAACCGATACCTAACTATAGTTCTCCATAGTCATTTATGAGAATATACAGATTCTAAAAATCTCTCTCGCCAGGCCTCTGGCATCAGCATCTCTGGAGCAGAAATCAAGGAATGTTTTTGTCTTAAAGTGACCTAGGTGTTTCAGATCAACTACATTTAGCATGATTAATTTTGGACGAAGTTTGTGCTAATGCCTATCTGCTGAGTTTATCACCCTAAACAATACAACTAGGGATAATCATTACCAAAGTTCTTTAAAACTACCATGCTGCAGGGGACAATGATGACCACACAGGGTCAATGTTGTTAACATAACTTAACCTAAACTTTTTAATCGATGCAAGGTGGGCACAGAGTCTCCTTTCAGTTGTCTATTATCTCACCCTAAATTCTTTTTTCAGCACATAAGACAGAACATCTTTAAGCCTGGTAGAAGCCAAAATCATTCCAAAACTTGAAACATTTAGGTGAAAAAAATCAGCTAAGATGATAATAGTTGGACTCATAAGAACTCCTAGTCAGTGCATCTGCTTTAGAGCAGGAGATTCATTAAGTAATTAATTAATTTCTGTTTTTTCCCCCTCCCTTTAATTCACATCCTAGGGACAAAATCCACTTTGCTGGAAGGCAACAACACCTGCATTTTCTTTCTTAGTAATATTACAGTCGGTAATGATGGAAACAGCAAATGGTGCTTTCTCTCATGTAGACACAAACACATATGATTTGAAATTCATATTTGGATAAAACAATTTGGGGTCAATTTAGAGGATTTTCATCTTGTCAATACTTTTTTTAAGATAAAAATATATGAGGTAAAATGAAAGGGGAATTTAGAATTTTTTTTAAATATTTCTATTCAAAATTTATTTCTCAAAATGAATACAAATGAAGATTTTCAATGGTAATATATCTTTTAGGATATGTTATGTATTTTTCCATAATCCCTTTTGAATAAATTTAGAAATGGAACACAATGATAAAATAAACTCCATGATATTTTGAAGTTTTATAAGCCATCTAAGTAAAAATATTTATATTACAAAATTGACGATTTTTGTAATAATGAAAAAAGGTAAAATTAAGAAAGATTAGCTTCAACATAAAATGGAAATCACAGATTTCAATCATATATCAGTCATGCAAATTCCAATGTCCAAACACCTGGAGATTAAATGTACTAAGCTACTAAAGTTTTTTATCTTTTAGTCTCTTCATGTATTAAACTGAAAATAATAAGACTATATCAGAGAGCTGTGAGAAAATCTTAAAACACTGTCTAGTATAGACTAAGTGTTCAATAAATGCTATTAATTATTATAAGAATGCTTAGTACATGGCTTTAAAAATAAGCAGGTTGATATTTCCCTAGGCATTTATACATGCACATACTCTTTTTCTCCATACCACATTGGTTCCTTGATGAACCTCACAATCCTAACGATAAAGGTGAGAAGAAAATTTTGGTTGAATTGCTGCCTAATTTGGGCACTACATTTACTTAATAGATTGACATGCCCAAAGTATGTTGACTTTAACAGGGTTATGCAGAACAAATCAGACCCATAACTTCTGCAGAATATGGTTAATACTATGGTCTAACAAAGACAGTAGGGGTCTTTACAGGGCAAAGAAATCACACAAAGATGTAGCATGCAGTTTGACAAGAGCCATATTATTCTCAGGACCACTAAGGATCTTTTATTGGTAACCCCGGGGTGAGAGACAAGCGACATACTACAGATGATGCAATCATCATTTAATACTGAGACTTATGGTTCTCAGATTTCTTCAAGTCCAGGAGTCTAATTTCTTTTAAAATTGATCTGTCAGACACGTGCTATTTAGGTGGACACAGTCTGGGTCAGTTAGGTCACAGCAAATCATTTGCAGGCTGCAGTCTAGAGAAAACATTTCTCTTTTGGTGCCTTCCTTTTTCTTCTCAGCATCCCCACTTAAGGCGTTCAAACCTGCAAGTATTAACCAATGCATGATTGTTCTGGGGCAATCCAGTGCCACAGCTGCCCCTTCTTTAAGGGGCATTTAATGTCCCTTAAGAAGCACTGCATGTACTGCATTATTCTGGGGAGGGGAAAGTTCTTTTCAATCAGTATAGTGTAGGGACATTTCTTTCTGATCTCTTCATTCACAGATCTATCTGGACTGAATCATTTAAGGGGAGAGGCAGTTTCATGCTTAAGAGTTAATTATAGTCTATTTATTAAAGTTAGAATATTATAGTCTTTACTGCGTGGAAGTTTTATCCCCAGATAAAATGATTCCAAACATCTCTAAGAGGAACTCATTAGTGTTGTTTGCCTCAGCTGTCTTAAGCTCTGGGTATGCAGCTCCAGAGCTGCGACCTAGGACATCCTTGTTCAATAATGAAGGAGAAGCATATTTCTCAGGCAAGTGGCTCAGACATGGGCTCTCAGGTAATAACTGTCCCCTGACCAATGGGTGTGACAGGGTGACCCGTAACCCTCAACATATATATTTAAAGTCAGAGGTTATATCTTCCTATTCATTGAGTTTTGCAATATATGTAACACATGGAATAGAGTTTAAGCATTTCATCTCCCTCTTGCTTGGCTACTGCATAAAGCAAGATGTGGGAGAAAGGACATGCAGAGGGTTCAATTGCTTTCCCTCACTACTGGGTTGTTGTATTTTGGTTCTATCCCCCAATATATGTACAGCATAAAAAAAGGGAATGCTCTAATATGAAATGTAAAATAACCTGAAAACTTAGCAAAGGGGGCCTGTATGAATAACTGTCTGACAGGTACTTTTGTTTTGTTTTTTTAAACAAAAGGATTGCCACTAATAGAAAATAACTAAGTAACCTTCTTAGTTTTAAACAATGACTAAAATCAACCTATTATGAACTCTTTCTAAATGGTTGGGCTTTTCTGCTTCCTATCCCCTTTAAACCTCTACAGTCGGACATGCTGTGATAAGTTTTTCTTCTTTTCAATTATTATATAAAAAGGGCAGGGGTTAGTGGCCTTATGATAAGAAATGATAATGTTCTCCCCGGGGAGACTGACTGAGTGATGGGCTGGCTTCCTCGGGTCTATCAGCGTGTATCACCTTCACCAAGGACACTCAAATTACCTTCCCCAAGTTGCTTCTGACCAGAGTTCAGCTCTAATAGATGTAGAGAAAGGGCAGAAAGAATTTCTTTCGAGAGGTCACAATTTCCAGGAAATGGGGTGACGTGCTAAAATGCTAGAAGGGTTCTCTCATGACAAGGCTCGCTGCCCCTGTCCTGCAATAGAAACTGCTTCAGCAGGGAAGCAGTGCTGAGTGCCAGTGTACATCCGGGAACTGCACTGGTGAGTAACACCCGCTCAGCTCCGCAAACGTTTATATGACACACTCTGGAAGTCGCCCTGCCCTGGGAAACAAAAGTGAAAAATATCTTTAATAGAAATTAGATTTCAACACACTCAAGGAGCTTCCAGGGCATGGCACTGGCGTCCTGGCATCAGGGAAGTAAGAGAAGTCTTCCTGAAAGAGATGAAGGATGACTGCAAAGGGCCAAGGGGTTAGGACACCTTTGCGTATGTGTAGAGATTACAGACCACAGTTTTACAGAATAAACATTTCTTAATGAGATTTATAAACATATGATGATGCCAAGGGTGTAAACCATACTGTTTTGCATGGCTAACATAACTCTGGTGGTTCAAATTCATCCTCAGTGTCAGGCATGGGCAGTCTCCTTCCATTAAGATTTATAGCCTCCCAAAGCCAATGTATGGTCATTAGTTGCAACTGATTCAATGGCAATGGGTTTGGTTTAATGATTTAATGGTTCTATTCTGCTACCCTAACAGATGAGGCATCTCCATAATGACTTGTAAAGCCAGGTCCCAATGTGGAACTTGGGTGATTTGGAGATCAGGCTGAGCTGTAGCTATGCAGGGATATCTGCCCTGACTCGAGTCCCTGGCCTGGCTTGCCTTTCCTATCCCTTACCCCTTATTCCTTTCTGGAGTCTGCTTTGGGAGAGGCCAGGCTCCAATGAGTGGATTCCACAGGACTACAACCTATATATAAATCTATATAGTTTATGTATTTAAATGTATATAAAACCTATATATATATATATATATAAACCTCTAGGCCATCCTTATGTATGGCACAAAACCAAAATCGTTTGTAGGAAGATGTTTTAAAAATAGGAATAGAAGGGAAATGCTTCAGCATAATTAAAAGAGTATACATGCCTTTGTTTCCTAGGGCTACAGTTATAAAATATCACAAAGTGGGAGACCTTAGAGAATTCTATTTTTAAGAGTTGTAGACACAGGAAGTCAGAATGCAGGATGAAAGGCAGCTGGGCCATGCTCGCTTCTGTCTCCTCAGTCATCAGGTCTGGGAGTAGAGCCTCCTTGTCTTCTCCAGCTTCAGGCTTGTAGATGGATCTTCACAGGGTGTCTTCTTCTGTGAGTAACCTTGTTCCAGAATCCTTTATCTCCTTTTATTAGACACTTAGAAGGGGCTACAAGTGGCTTACTCCTTACTCTCACCTTACTCCTGAACAAATTTCATCACTTTACTGATAAAAGGAAAATCTTATTTTTAAATACGGTTGTGTTCACAAGCATAAGGATTATGCTTCTCTTCCCATCAAAACAGAGCAAGGAAACACTGAATGGTTCAAAATCAGAAAAGGTATGTGTCAGGGATGCATCTTATGCCCATACCTTTTCAATGTATGTGCAGAACAGATCATTGGGAAGGCTGGGCTTTATGAGAAGGAATGTGTCATCAAGATTGGAGGAAGACTAATAAAAAACTTGTGTTAAGAAGATGGCACAACCTTGCTTGCTGAAACTGAGGTGGACCTGAGGCATTTGCTGCAGAAGGTCAAGGACTACCGAAAACAAAGATTGTCACCACTATGCCAATTGGCAGCAATATGATTGATGAAGAGATAGAGATTGTTAACAAATTCAGATTGCTTGGTTATACAATCAACACTCTCAGCACCAGCAGTCAGGAAGTCAAAAGATGAATTGCGTTGGAAAGTCTGGGGCCCTCTTCATAGTGCTGATGAACAATGATATCAGCCTAGAGACTAAGAAGAGCCTGATCCAAGCTATGGATTTCACAATTATTTGCTATGCATCAGAAAGCAGGGCAATGACTAAGAGAGAATGATCCCTAAACTGAAAAGACCCTGGCATGGATCAGAGACAACTTTGGCATCAAGCTAATAACACTGTTCTAAAGTATTCTGGAGAGGTCCCTGACAGTGTGGGTGCATGTAAGTCAATCCTGATTTATAGCAACCAGATAAGCAGCAAAATGAAATTCTATCTGTTTTTGCCATCGTTATAATTGTTGCTATGTTTGAGCCGTTGTTTCAGTCACTCTGACAATTCATCTCTTTGATAGTTTTGCTCTTTTTTTTTTTACTGCTTTCTGCTTTATCAAGTATGATGTCCTTCAGGGACTGGTCTCCTTTGATAATATGTTCAAAATAGGTGAGGTGAAGTCTTGCCAGGCATCTTCTAGAGAGAATTCTGGCTGAACTTCTTCCAAGTCAGATTTGTATGTTCTTGCAGCCCTGGTATAGAAAATATCCAGCATTCAAAGGCATTGATTGCTTCTTTGGTCTTACTTATTACGAAAATATCATAATTTGGGTCAGGCACACCTTAGTTCTCAAAGTGACATCTTTACTCACATTTAAATGAGATCTTTTGCAGCAGATGTGCAACTCATCATGGGGCTTCCTCATTTCTGTTTCCATGGGTTTCAACTGTAGGATCAAGTGAAACAAAATCCTTGATCACTCCATTCTTTTCTCTTTACACATTGCTTACTGGTCGGTCCAGTTGTGAAAATTTTAATTTTCTTTACATTGGCATGTAATCCAAGTCACAGGCTATAGTCTTTGACCTTCTTTAGTTATGCAGAAATTGCTTGAATTGAACAACATTGTTGCTGTTGTTGTTAGGCATCAGAAGCTGACTCACAGTAACTCTACTTCTGATAGATTAAAGCCTTGTCCAATCCTGTGTCGTACTCACAGTCTCTACTGTGTTTAAACCTAAAGTCGCACAAAAACATTGTATAGTAGTGTCGAGCTGATTATGTCTCAGTGAACCTATGAACAATGGATCTGAACCTTCCCTATCCTGTGCCATCCTCATCATCTATGATATAATTGAGCCCATTGTTACTGTTACTGTGTTAATACACTTCCCTGAGGATTTTCCTCTCTCCACCTTTCTAAACACGATGTCCTTTTCCCAGAACTGGGACCTTTCAAAAACATGCTCAAAGCATGTGATCCAAAGCTTTGCCATCCTTGCATCCATGAAGCACCCCAGTTATACTTACTAAAGGGATACTTGTTTGTTCTTTTGGCTAAATTTCTATAGGATATTTAGTATTCCTTTCCAACATTACAGCTCAAAGGCATCGCTTCTTCTGTCATCCATTTTTATTGTCCAACTTTCATATACATGAAAAATAACTGAAAGATCATTGTTTCAATTAGGTGCACCTTAGGCTTTGAACCAGTATCTGTACTCAGATTATTTTAAGCTCACCGAGAGTGTGAAACAGGGACTGTTGGATAACATGCCTAGAGGGAAGCTAAGTGTCAGATGCTGAAGAACTTGGATGCTTTGCTGGACAGCACCACATCTTTATTCCTTTAGTAGAAAGGAAGAGCGCAGGTCAAAGGTCCAGAGGTGTGTCCCGTGGATGGGGGTGGGGTGGGTGAGGAGAAAAGTGCAACAATGAATGAATGGAAATCCAAAATCTCTGTAAATGTTCATTGAATTTAATTAAAAAAAAAGATGTTATCCATACTGAAAGCTGTAGTCCTTGATCCCAACACATACACACACACACACACACAGATGAAGAAAGGACATAATTAATTCATGTAACCCTTATGCATGTCATTATATAAGATTTAAATTTTATGTAAGTCATTTGGAGATATTTTAATATAAAATTGTATTCATAAATCAGTTGTATCTACAACTTAGTAAAATCACTTATTTGAATGGAAAATAAAGAATGAGACAGGCTGACTCTTTAAAAAAAAGGGGGAAGAGCGAAGATCTAAGAGAGTTTTTTAAAATGTTAATTTGCTTCCAAAGTGAATTATATCAGTTTCTTGTTGCTGTAACAAATTATCACAAATTTAGTGATTTATGACAACATGATTTTTCCTTTTCTGGTTCTGGAAATCAAAAGCCCACTGTTTCATTGTCCTAAATTAAGCCACTTCTACTGGAGGATTCTGGGAATATCCCTTTCCAATTTCCAGAGGCCACCTATATATCCTTGTGCCTGTATGTATTTTCTATCAGTATAGCATCTTCAAATATCTTTCTTTTCATACTTGTTTCCATCACAATGTTGCCTTCTGCACTGACCTCCTCCATCTCTTTTTCACAAGGGCCTTTCACCTCTGGGTAATCGAGCGCAATCTCATTTTAAGATTCTTGATTTTGTCATTTAGAGTAATATCCCCAGGTCCTAAGCATTAGAACCTGGCACTGCATCCAACAGGCAAAAATCAGGCTTACCACTTAGCTTCACAATGGTGGGGTGGGGGTGGGGTGTGGAACTGCACAGTGAAGTTTACTATGACTTCAGTCTTTCCTGCTTCCATGAAGGTTTATCTGATTTGGTTACTTGTTTAGGGTTTTTAACCACCCTGCCTCAGCTTTCCTTTAACCACCTGTCCTGTCTCTGGATCTTGTCTCTAGACTCCATACTGGTGTTCTCAGGAGACAAAGATGGGCTGACTTATTTATAACACTGTATCAAACATGAGGGAGTCCTGGCGGTTTAGTGGAAACAAAGTGCACGGACCAACACATTCAATTCAAATTCACAAGCTTGTTCCTAGGATAAAGATGAACACTTCCCTTCCACGTGATTTACTGCATCTGCAAACCTGCTGAAGGGCCAGCTGTGGCTTTCTTCCGATTTGATAGTACACAGCAACACAACATATCAAATATGACTAAGAATGTACACACGCATTAAAAGTGCACTCCAAACAATGTGTATGAGTCTGAGCAGTGTAAAATGCAGCCTCTATCTCTAGACACATAAATTAATGAGAGTAAAGCAGGAGTGGCAGCCACTTCCTAAACAACATGCCTCTGGAAACTGTATGAACTTTGATAAGCAACAATAGTTGTAGAGGGGCTTCAAGTCTTTTGTTCAGAGAGTCCCTATAAGTCGTGCTTGACTCAATGGCAATGAACAACAAACAACATTTCTTTATAGAAATTCTGATTTTGAGAATGGAATGAGAAAAGCTAAAAAAGGTTCAATTGGGGCTTGAAAAGATGGGGTCATATTTGGCGTAAACTAGAAGGATGGGCAGTCTGCTTCTGACATCTCACCTATGTATGGGTTGGTTCCAACGTGATAGAACACAACAACAACAATTAATTATACAAAATATGATGTATATGAATGATTATACGCACAGCAATAATAAAATTTAATAAAAATGAAAATGAGGGAAGTACAAAAAATATAGACAGTCATATATATTCCTAAAAAGGCTAATTCTATATTCTTTCACAAAAGACATTTCTGTTGGCATCACTCCAGAGAACTGTACTGTGCAGTTTCTACCTGGAGCAATGACAAGGGTTATGTCTACTTTCCACTCCATGGCCAAGAACAAAGGAGCTGGCCAGGGTTAGGATGCAGGTTGGTATAGTCATGTATCTGTTATCTGGAATACAATATTCCTATCTGGACTGTGGCTATTGACTCAAAATTCAGGGCATGGAGAAGAGCCTGTTCCAACTCTTCGCCAAGTGAACAGTCCTGGAGTGAGGTAGATGCAAGAACCATAGTAGGGTGAAGAGGACAGGAAAGTGACCACTAAGACTGAGGTCACCAAGACTGAGGTCACCTCGGCCAAGAGCAGGCCAAGAAGGCCAAAGCCTTTTCTTTCCCTCCAGACTTCAATCAAGTGCACTGAATTAACCATTCCACCACTTGACATGCATTGAGAGGACATTCTAGCAATCTCATTTATGTGACAATTTAGAGAAAGCTGTTGTTGTTGTTATGTGCCGTCGAGTCGTTTCCGACTCATAGCGACCCTATGCACAACAGCTCTAAACCCTGCTCTATCCTGCGCCAACCGTACCGCCTCTGACACACCCATCCCGATTACCCCAGTCACCGAATCAATCCATCTCATAGAGGGTCTTCCCCTCCTGCGCTGTCCCTCCACACCCCCAAGCATGATGTCCCTTTCCAAGGACCCGTCCCTCCTGGAAACATGTCCAAAGTATGTCAGACGAAGCTCCAGAATCTTTGCCTCCAAGGAGTAGCTTGGTTTAATCCTCTCCAAGATGAATCTGTTTGTTTTCCTGGCAGTCCATGGTACATTCAGTACCCTTCTCCAGCACCACAGCTCAAAAGCATCCACTCTCCTTCTGTCCTCCCTAGTCATTGTCCAACTCTCTGATGCATAACAAGCGATTGCAAATACCATGACCTATATCAGGCGCACCTTAGTCTCCAGAGAGACACTGTTGCTCCTGAGTACCTTTGAGAGGTCCCTAACAGCAGACTTTCCCATCGCGATACGCTTTTTGATTTCCTGACTGCTGGTGCCAAGAGTGTTGACTGTGGAGGCGAGAAAACTGAAGCTGTGAACACTCTCAATCTCTTCGTCATCCATCCTGACGCTGCTAATTGGTCCAGTGGCGAGAATCTT
Source organism: Elephantulus edwardii (assembly GCF_000299155.1). NCBI lineage: Eukaryota > Metazoa > Chordata > Mammalia > Macroscelidea > Macroscelididae > Elephantulus > Elephantulus edwardii. Next base: position 2,577,875 of record NW_006399893.1, on the reverse strand, counting down.
TGTCTTCTTGACATTGAGCCTTAGTCCATAGTGAAGGCTGCAGTTCTTGACCCTTCGCAGCAAGTGCATGAGGTCCTCCTCAGTTTCAGCAAGCAAGGTTGTGTCATCTGCATAACGGAGATTGTTAATAGATCTTCCACCAATCCTGATGCCACAATTCTCATAGAGCCCAGCCTCTCGGATAATCTGCTCTGCATACATGTTGAAAAGGTATGGAGACAGGATGCATCCCTGGCGTACACCCTTCCCAATTTTGAACCATGCAGTGTTACCCTGCTCTGTTCTGACTACTGCCTCTTGGTCCAAGTATAGGTTTCGTATAAGCACAATTAAATGTTCTGGGATTCCCATTCTTCTCAGAGTCAGCCACAGTTTGTTATGATCCACACAGTCAAATGCCTTTGCATAATCAATGAAACACAGATAGACATTCTTCTGGTATTCCCTGCTTTCAGCCAAGATCCATCTAACATCAGCAACGATATCCCTAGTACCACGACCCCTTCTAAACCCAGCCTGGACTTCCGGCAGTTCTCTGCTGATGTGCTGTTCTATATTTATATATTTACTTTTTCTTTTCCAAACATATCAATCTGGGAATCAAAGCCAGTTCTTGTCATGCCTGAAATGCTCTCATTTCCCCCATGTATTTGATCTTTCACCATGCAGAGCGCAGGGTGGAGGGAGTACGGTATTTGGAGACCTCATTTTTTTAGAATAAGTGTTTGAAGGATGTGTATGCCTGTTATCATTATATGCAGACTGTCATATATGCAACTTTTGAGAGAAACAGCATGAGTTGTGGAAATTGAATTAAACAATAAACCTGTAATTGCTTGTTAGGGTGCTCTAATTGACTCATAAGTACCATATGCGATGCTGCGTGGCTGCAGGAGCCCAATTATAGGCTTGGTTATGGAAAGATGCAACTCATTTTGTGCGCTGGAAACCTATTCCCCAATTATTGTTGCCCTCTCAGAAAAGCAGGTTTTTTCCAATAAATAAGAACTACTTAGTAAGTTAACAATGTGTACTTAGTCCCTTGGTAACCTTAAAACACACTATATAGGTTCTAATACAAGATCAGAAAATGTGTGGTTGAAAAGTGCCCTTTCACTTCATTCCAAGGCATTCACTGTGGAGCTATCTTGTTCCCAAATAACCAAAGAAACACACATGGATAGGACTCTTGGCTGTAAGGGATACACTCTCTAACTGAAAAACATTGACAAGCATAAACATTTACACTGAATAAAGAACAAAATACAGTTAAAAACAACTCATAAATTAGAGTTTTTGAGAACAGAGTGGTCATACCTAGAAACTTCAGAAAGAGGAGACAAGTTACTCAGCAATGGCTGAACATCAAAGGCCAAAGTCATCTTTGGCTCTTGAGTGACAGGAGGGAGAACACAGAAGACCGCTCAATGCTTTCACACTGCTAGCCCTTTGACCAAGCCTTCAGGGCTTACATTCATGTCACCTGAAGGGACTTTAGACATTGAATAATCTCTATTACCCACCATAAGAATCATTCAAAATTTAATAGATAACTAGAAAACGCAGTTACAGGGAAAAGTATCTCAATTCCCAACTACTCTCTCCCCTGAATTACACCAAATAAATACATACTCTGATGTACTATGAACTGTTATGCAAACTCTGCTTCTAAGAAGTTTCTTAGCCATTCATTTTATTTAGATTGATTTTCTAAACCCTGTCTCCTATATGAAATCTTAATGACTCTTGCCTTAGAGAAATCTACTGTCAATGACTTTTTCAAAGTTTTAAAGAGCAAGGATATCAGTTTTAAAGACTAAGGTGCACCTGTTCCGAGGCATGTTTTGTTGTTTTTTTTTCAATTGTTTTTTATGTATGCATCAGAAAACTGGACAATGATTAAAGAAGACTGAAGAAGAATCACCGCCTTTGAATTATGAAGTTGGAAAAGAGTATTGAATTACCATGGACTGTCAAAAGAACAAACGAATCTGTTTTGAAGGGTGCTATTTAGAGGCAAAGATGATGAAACTTCATCCCACTTACTTGAAAATATTTCAGAAGGAACTAGTCCTTGGAGAGGGACATCATGATGGGAAAGTCACAGGGTCCACAAAGTGGAGGAATACCCTCAGTGAGATGCAGTGACACAGAGAGCATGACAGATTGTGGGGACGGTATTCCACAGGGTGGCTATGAATCACAGTTGACTTAATAACACCTAACATAAACAACAGTTTGTTTCTATGTGCCACTAAGTGGGAACTGACTCCTAGCTGACCCTCCAGTGGGTTTTCAGAGGCTGTAAATGACACAAGAGGAGACTTCCCATCTTTATTCCATGGAACAGCTGGCAGATGGAAACCACAAGCCTTTGGGTTAGCAGTGCAACTTCTTACCACTAGGCCATCCAAACTCTCTATTGAAGCCCATATAATGCAGAAAATTACAACACTGTTTGCTTAGTCTGTAGAGAGCTGTGCTGCTAATGCAAAGGGGTCACCTCTGAGCAAATTCAGAAGGTCCATAAGAGAAAGATGAGCAGTCTTCTCAGGTACAATTGACAGCTTCCAAAACTGTGAGTCGTGGGAGGTCAATTAGCAGTAGGTTTTGACTTGATGGTGATCAATGTGTGTGAGTGCGAAACTGAAAAAAAAAAAAAGAAGTTTGGCAGCATACTCCATAACACATCTTGCTTTTGAACCCAAAGGCTAGCAATTCCAATCCACCAGCTGCTTTTTGGGAGAAGGATTGATGAAATTCCACCAGGATTTACAGGCTCTGATACCAGGTGGAGGGGCAATTATGAGTCACAATCAACTTGTAGGTAATAAGTTGAAGGGATTTTTTGGTATTTTTATCACACTGAAGAAAACAACATTAAATGTCTTTAATTGATCACCTTTAGTAAAGAATTTGGCAGCCATCATTCTTGTTGTACTGCGAACTGAAAGGCAAGCAGCTCAAATGTCCCAGTTTTTCACTGGGAGAAAGATATGGAGTCTCCTCCCACAAGAATTACAGTCTCGGGAATCCAGTGGAAAGTCACCATGTGTCAGTAAGGCTTAAGTTACTGGCAGTCAATTTCCTAGAACAATCTTTGTAGCCAGCTTTGTTGTAGATCAGTGATTCTCTCCCAGGTTTTACAGTACTGTGTTGTTGTTGTGGTGTGCTGCTGATTTAGAACAGCATAGCTGACCCTCTAGCAGATTTACAGAAATAGTCAATCTCAAGGAGGAGAATGCCGATCTTTCTCCTGCAAAACAACTGGTGGATTCGAACTGCAAGTCTGGATTGCACCGTAGCTTCTTACCACTTGACCACCTTAGCTCCCTTTACCGTTCTTTAGAGTAGCTCTATTTATATTAGCTTACTTTTTACATGAAAAAGAATACAAAGAGGAGTAACTGTCAATGGATATGAGGGCTCTCTTTGAAGATTATGAAAATATTCTAGGACTGGCTAGTGCTATGCTTGCTCAGCTGATGTCTAAAACTACTGAATTGTATGCTTTACAAAGGTCATTTTATGGTGTGTGAAGTACACACCAATAAAATTGTTATCATTTTTAAAAAAGTCCATAATTAAATATTCTAAATTTCAAACAACTACATTTTCTTTTATGCTAAGAAATCAAACCAAAAGTCATGGCAAATTGGTGGCACATTTCTAGAAAGGCTGAACATTAAAAACATTGACCAATTC
>NW_006399893.1:2567131-2572705 GCF_000299155.1 Elephantulus edwardii | reverse complement strand
CAATGAGGGAGTTTTTCTTTTGCTTTTCAAGGAGAGGAGCAAATGGGGGGAGGGCAGTGTGCGGGGAGAAGGGTGCAACAATGAATGAATGGAATTCCAAAATCTCTGTAGATGTTCATTGAAATGAAAAATAAACAAACTAAGCATAAAAAAAGAAAAAAAAAAACCAAAAAAAATTGACCAGTAAGAAGCAACTGATTCTTTCAAAACTTATAATGAAAAAAATTTACATTTGCTTTAAGAAAAAGGATGTACTCATAGATGCATAATTATGACACTATAGTGTATTTTTGACATATCTTTTACTTATAAAATTATATTAATAAATTTTGTCCTTTATTAACAGATAGTCAAAACACACACACAAAAACATATTAAGACTTTCTGTGGTGTATACCAAATTAGACTTTTTCAAATAATTATTTGGGGGAATATGGCAAGTAGAACTGTGAAAAATAACAGTAATATACAAGAATAAACATCTGCTCTAATAAGGCTCATACCTACACAAGATATCCAATTTCTATAATGTGGAAAAAACAATTATCTCTCTCTCTCATCTCTATCATCTCTGTCTCTATCTATATCACCTATCTCTATCTATATCATCTATCTATCTATCTACCTATCATCTATCTATCTATCTATCTATCTATATCTATCTATCTGTATATCTGTGTTTCATTGACTATGCAAAGGCATTTGACTGTGTAGATCATAACAAACTATGGTTGACTCTGAGAAGAATGGGAATCCCAGAACACTTGATCGTTCTAATGTGAAACTTATACTTGGACCAGGAGGCAGTCGTCAGAATAGAGCAAGGGAACACTGCATGGTTCAAAATTGGGATGGGTGTACGCCAGGGATGTGTCCTGTCTCCATACCTTTTCAACCTATATGCAGAACAGATTATCCGGGAGGCTGGGCTCTATTAGGAGAAATGTGGGGTCAAGATTGGTGGAAGATTTATCAACAATCTGCGTTATGCAGATGACACAACTCTGCTTGCTGAAACTGAAGAAGACCTGAAGCGCCTGCTGCAGAGCGTCAAGGAATGCAGCCTACAATATGGATTGAGGCTCAATGTCAAGAAGACAAAGATTCTCACCACTGGACCAATTGGCAGCATCAGGATGGATGGTGAAGAGATTAAGATTGTACACAGCTTTAGTTTGCTTGGCTCCATAGTCAACAGTCTTGGCACCAGCAGCCAGGAAATTAAAAGGCACATTGCCATGGGAAAGTCTGCTGTTAGGGACCTCTCCAAAGTACTGAAGAGCAATGGTGTCTCTCTGGAGACTAAGGTGCGTCTGATAGAGGCCATGGTTTTCGCAATCACTTGTTATGTATCAGAGAGTTGGACAATGACCAAGGAGGATAGAAGGAGAATTGATGCCTTTGAGCTGTGGTGCTGGAGAAGAGTATTGAGAATACCATGGACTGCTAGGAAAACAAACAGATTTGTCCTGGAAAGGGTTAAACCGGGTGGCTCCTTGGAGGCAAGGATTCTGAGGCTCCGTCTAACATACTTTGGACATGTTGTGAGGAGAGACCGGTCCTTGGAGAGGGACATCATGCTTGGGAGGGTGGAGGGACGGCGCAGGACGGGAAGGCCCTTTATGAGGTGGATTGATTCAGTGACTGGGATAATTGGGATTGGAGTGTCGGAGCCAGTGCGATTGGCATAGGGCAAAGCGGAGTTTAGGGCTGTTGTACATAGGGTCGCTATGAGTCGCAGGCGACTCGACAGCACATAACAACAACAACACATGTACTATGTGCATTCAGAATATATAAAGATTACATGGTATTTAGAGTTAATTTACTACTATGTTATAAGTATCTGCCAGGTAATTAATTACCTTTATAAATTTGTTTCTCTTTTTCACATTGTGACATCATTACAGGTTTAAATTAATGATAAAACACTTCTTATAATTTCTAAGTAGTTTTTCTCACAGCCACCAAAAACATCATCAGATCAGATTCCCTCAGACATATCTTGTACATGGAAATTCTCTCTTCTATTGAAAGAAGTCATCCTCAATTCAAGTTGTATATGGAAATGCCTGGCATTTCTTTTATATATTTTGGGAGGAAAATCACATATACTTCATTTTACAGAATATTACCTATAACTATGTCATATGCTAGGAGTTTTTATGCTTCTTAGGCACTTATTTTGTGTACGTGTACAGGGTATATGCATATTTGGCAAGTGTGAAAAAATAAATATGCTAATTCACACATTGCATGGGGAGGGTGATTTGTTCCATTTTTGAAGGAATATGGCAGTATTTACAGAAGTCTCACCTGTATCTCTGTAAACAGCTGTTGGATAACCAAGTTCCAAATAAGAGGAAAAATGGGCTTGGGTAGTTTTTAACAGTTGCTCTGGCTTTGACAGATGGTTAGTTACCTGATGCACTTCCCAGAAAAAGCACAGGGAAGAGTTCGGGCAAATTGCTACAGCAAGTATCAAAGATTTTTTAAAATGTACTTCTTCTTGGATCATGAAAGGTGATATGCTTAAAAAGCCTTTGTACTACTGAAATTTTAACTGTATCTGCCATGGAACTGGCTATCTTGATAACAAATGCTGTATAATATGTTAGGAAGCTAAACTTTGCATCACATAATCACTCCAGTAGCAGTAACTAAGTAACAGAAGAAAAGTGAAACCTGAATTTGGAAATAATTTTATAAGCTTTACTGCAAAACAATTAAACTGACCCAGGACACTGATAATTGCATTTCTAAAGGCATTTGACTGTGTGACTCATAACTAACTATATTAAGAAGAATAGGAGTTCCAGAATACTGAATTATGCTTTTACATATTATATACTGAAACTAAGAAGTTGTTGCACAAAAAGAGCAAGGGAGCACTGCATGGTTTAAAAGTGGGAAAGGTGTGTGCCAGGGCTGTATCTTTTATCCATACATATTCAATCGATATGGTGAAAAATATCATTAGAGAAGTTGGCGTTTATGAAGAGGAATGTGGCCTCAGGATTGGAGGAAGGCACATCAACAGTCTGCATTATGCAGATGGCACATCTTGCTTGCAGCCTTCAATATAGATTACACCTCAACACCAAGAAAACAAAATTCCTCACCACTGGGACAACAGGGAACACTGTGATAACTTGTTTCTCAATTTCATTGACATTGAAATTGTCAATGATTCTATCTTGCTTGGATCTACAGTCAGTAACATTAAATTATCAGCCAGGAGATCAGAGAAGACATATTGAATGAGGAAAGTCTGCTGCAGAGACTTCTCCAAATTACTGAAGAACAGTTTAAAGACCAAGTTACTCCTGATACAAGCTACAATTTTTTCAATCACCTGCTATACACCTGAAAGCTAGACAATGAATAAGGATGACAGGAAAAGTGACGATTTTGAGTTGTGGTGTTGCATAAGAGTACTGAGTATTCCATGGACTGCGAAAAGAGCAGACTGGTATGTTTTGGAGAAAGTGCAACCAGAGCGCTCCTTGGAGGTAAAGATGGTATAGCTTTGTCTAACATACTTGGTAAGGAGAAGCTATTCTTTGGAGAGGGACAGCAGATTTGGAGAGGTAAAGGATCAGCGAAAGAGGGGAAGACCTACAGCGAGATGGACTGATACAGGTTCTTTGGCAAAGAGTTCAGGTGTGCAGAGGATAAGGATGACAGAACAGGACAGGGTTCAGATCTACTGTTCATAAGGTTGCTATGAGTCCTACTCAACCCAATGGCACATAACAACGATAACAACAACAATCAAGAAATCACAAATCCACACTTACTGACTTTTATCTGTTCAGGTGAAACAGACTCATTGTTGCCAAGGCTGTAAATGACAGGGGAGAATATCACATATCTTTCTTTCTCTCAGGAGAAACTGTCAGAAATGTGCTATCTTTGAGTTTGTAGCTCACCTCCATATGTTGTTGTTGTTTTCGTTGTTGTGGTTATGTGCCATCGAGTTGCTTGCGACTCATAGCGACCCTATATACAACAGCCCTAAACTATATGCTCTGTCCTGCGCCAATCGCACTGTCTCCGACACACCCATCCCGATTACCCCAGTCACTGAATCAATCCACCTCATAGAGGACCTTCCTCTCCTGTGCTGTCCCTCCACCCTCCTAAGCACGATGTCCCTCTCCATGGACCAGTCCCTCCTTACAACATGTCCAAAGTATGTTAGACGGAGCCTCAGAAGCCTTGCCTCCAGGGAGCAGCCCGGTTTAACCCTTTCCAGGATGAATCTGTTTGTTTTCCTAGCAGTCCATGGTACCCTCAGTACTCTGCTCCAGCGCCACAGCTCAAAGGCATAAATTATCCTACTATGCTCCCTAGTCATTGTCCAACTCTCTGACGCATAACAAGTGATAGCAAAGACCATGGCCTGTATCAGAAGCACCTTAGTCTCCAGAGAGACGCCATTGCTCTTCAGAACTTTGGAAAGGTGCCCAACAGCAGACTTTCCCATCGCAATACATCTTTTAATTTTCTGGCTACCGGTGCCAAGAGTGTTGACTGGGAACCAAGAAAACTAAAGCTGTGAACATTCTCAATCTCTTCACTATCCATCCTGATGCTGCCAATTGGCACAGTGGTGAGAATCTTTGTCTTCTTGACATTGAGCCTCAATCCATATTGAAGGCTGTAGTCCTTGACCCTCTGCAGCAAGTATTTCAGATCCTCCTCAGTTTCAGCAAGCAGGGTTGTGTCATCTACGTAATGCAGATTGTTGACGAATCTGCCACTAATCCTGATACCATGTTTCTCCTCATAGAGCCCAGCCTCCCGGATAATCTATTCTGCATACAGGTTGAAAAGGTATGGAGACAGCACACATCCCTGGTGTACGCCCTTCCCAATATTGAACCATGCAGTGTTCATATGCACCTCCATATAGACTCGTAAAACAAAACAGCACTACATCTACACTTATTTTTTTCCTGCTTGTTTCATCAGATATGTGTATCTGTGTCTTTTTTTAACATTATTGAAGGAACTTCCTCTTCTGTAAATGGGTCTCTTTGTGAACCACTATGCATAACCATGCTTCATGTGGAATAATAATTACCAACACTATAAAAGAAATTGTCTCTTTTTAAGAGGGGAAAAAAGGAAGAATGAACTGGGGAGGAGGGTAGAGAAAATAGTGCAACAATGAATGAATGAAAACCCCAAATCTCTGTAAATGCTCATTAAAATTAATAAAATTTAATAAATAAAAAAAAGAAATTGTCTCTTATTTACAAAGTTGAGACTATGTAAAAAGACTTTAGTTTTAATTTTGTTTTGTTGAATTTAGTGATCCATGAAGTGCCATGGTGTCACTGAAACATTTATTCATTCTAGTTTTCTGTCTACTACACCTGGAGACCATGCTTTGATGCATCTTTAACCAAATATAAATGGTTGACATCTTAATCCTGTTAAAGACTTTCAAACTCAATAAAAACTTCTATTTCAAGACTGAGTAATGGTAGATTCAAAGACTCATATCGTAGTTCTTCTGTAATATATAAGGAGCTCCGGTGGCTTACTGGTATAACAACACTGATA
>NW_006399893.1:2560377-2567031 GCF_000299155.1 Elephantulus edwardii | reverse complement strand
TATGCAAAGGCGTTTGACTGTGTGGATCACAAAAAACTGTGGCTGACTCTGAGAAGAACACTTGATCATTCTAATGTGAAACCTATATTTGGACCAGGAGGCAGTTGTCAGAAAAGAGCAAAGGAACACTGCATGGTTCAAAACTGGGAAGGGCGTACACCAGGGATGCGTCCTATCTCCATACCTTTTCAACCTGTATGTAGAACAGATTATCCGGGAGGCTGAGCTCTATGAGGAGAAGTGTGGCATCACGATTGGTGGAAGATCTATTAACAATTTGCTTTATGCAGATGACACAACCCTGCTTTCTGAAACTGAGGAGGACCTGAAGAACATGTTGCAGAGGGTCAAGGGCTACAGGCTCCAATATGGATGGAGGCTCAATGTCAAGAAGACAAAGACTCTCACCATTGCACCAATTGGCAGCATCAGGATGGATGGTAAAGAGACTGAGATTGTTCACAGCTTTAGTTTGCTTGGCCTCACAGTCAACACTCTCGGCACCAGTAACCAGGAAATTAAAAGGCACATTGTCCTCGGAAAGTCTGCTGTTAGGGCCCTCTCCAAAGTACTGAAGATAAATGGTGTCTCTCTGGAGACTAAGGTGCGTCTGATACAAGCCATGGTCTTTGCAATCACTTGTTATGCATCAGAGAGTTGAACAATGACCAAGAAGGACAGAAGGAGAATTGATGGCTTTGAGCTGTAGTGCTGGAGAAGAGTATTGAGGGTGCCATGGACTGCTAGGAAAACAAACAAATTCATCCTGGAAAGGGTTAAAAACGGTGGCTCCTTGGAGGCTCTGAGTAACATATTTTGGACATGTTGTAAGGAGGAACCAGTCCTTGGAGAAGGACATCATGCTTGGGAAGGTAGAGAGACAGCGCAGGAGGGGAAGGTTCTCCATGAGGTGGATTGATTCAGTGACTGGGGTAATCGTGATGGGAGTGTCAGAGACAATGCAATTGGCACAGGACAGAGAAGAGTTTAGGGCTGTTGTACATAGGGTTGCTATGAGTCGCAAGCGACTCGACGGCACATAACCACAACAAGAACAATGTGAAATGTGAATCCTGTTTAAGTTTTTTACAGGTAGAAGTCCAGTTTTACCAGCACCATTTGCTGAAGGGGTTGTTGTTTCCCCATTTGATAGGTTTTATTTCCTTGTTGAATATCAGTTGAACATAGTTAGCTGGGTCTATTTCTGGGTTCTCAATTTTGTTCCATTGGCCTATGTGCCTGTCACTGTACCAGTACCATGCTGTTTTGGTTATCAGAGCTGTGTAGTAAGTTTTGAGATTAGTGAGTGCTACACTTCCTACTTCCTCTTTCTTTTTCCGAAGTGCTTTGCTTATTCAAGGTCTGTTTCTCTTCCAAATATTTCCCATTTGCCTTTCTACCTCTGAAATATGAATTTCATATCTGTAATGAGACTATGTTAAACATGTAGATTGCTTTTGGTACAAATGTCATTTTCACTATATTGAGATTTCCTGTGCACCAAAGAAGAACATTTTCCCATTTATTTAGGTCTCTTATTGTTTCGTAGTTTTCTTCTTAAAGATCTTTTGTGTTAGTTAGGTTTTCCCAAGTATCTCAATTTGTGGTTGGCTATTATAAGTGGTATTAATTTTTTATTCTTTTTATATGCATTTTCTTTGTTACTGTAGGAGAATTCCACTGATTTTTGTATATTGATCTTCTAACCTGCCACTCTACTAAATGGTGCAATAAATCTAACGGGTTTTTTTTGTTGAATCTTTGGAGTCTTCTGTGTACACTATCTTATTGTCTGCATATAGCGACAGTTTTACCATCTCTTTGCCAATCTAAATGCCTCTTCTTTTCTCCTCTTAGTGACCGAAGTGGGTATCCTTGTTTGGTAATTTTTAACAAGGGAAATACCTTTAGCTTTTCTCCATTTAGAATGATGCTGGCTCTTGGTTTTTATAGATATACTTTTTACTATGTTGGATAAATTATCTCCTATTTCTATTTTGCTGAGGTTTTTTAAACAGGAAGTGGTGTTGGCTTTTTGTCAAAGGACTTTTTTGCATCAATCGATAGGATCATGTCATTTTTGTTCTTTGCTTTATTGTGAAAATACCTGTCATGAAAACTTCTTTGTCATGATGAATTTTTTTAAATGTATTGTTGGATTTTATTGGTCAGAATTTTGTTAAGGATTTTTGTAACTAATTTCATGAGAGATATTGGTTTATAGTTTTATTTTTTGGTAATGTCTTTCCTGCTTTTGTTATTAGGGTTATGGTTGCTTCATAGAGTGATTCTGTGAGTGTTCCTTCTCTATTTCTTGAAAAGAATTTAAACAAAATTGTTGATAGATCTTCTCTAAACATCTTGTAGAATTCAGCTGTGAATACATCTGGGTCAGGCCTTTTTTTGTGGAGAAGTCTTTTTTATGGCATATTTAATTTCTTTTTCTTTTGTGATGGGTCTGTTCAAATGCTTAACATCTGTTCATTTCAATCTTGGTAGGGTATGAATTTTAAGGAATTTGTCAATTTCCTCTAGGTTTTGACATTTATCAGAGTATATTGTTGTAAGTGCCATCGAGTCACCTGTGACTCATAACAACCCTATATACATTAGTTCTGAACCCTGCACTATCTTGAGCCAATCTCACCATCTCCAATATACCTAATCTCATTTCCCTAGTCACTGAGTCAGTCCACCTCATCCTGGGTATTCCTCTTATCTTTTATCTCCTCTTATCTCTTGACCTTTCCCTCCACTCTTCCAAGAACTCATTCCTCCTCGCCATGTGCCCAAAGTACGAGAGATGGAGTCTCAAAATCCCTGCCTCCAGAGAGCAGTTTGGTTTCACCCTCTCCAGAACATATCTGTTTGTCCTCCTGGAAGTCTATGGTACATTCAACACTCTTCTCTAGTACCACAAATCAAAGGTATTGATCCTTCATTTGTCATCCCTTTTGTTGTCCAGCTCTCTGATGCAGAACAAGTAATTGTGAAGACCACGGCCTGGATCAGGTGCACTTTGTCTCCAAACTGACATCATTGCTCTTCAGTACTCTAGAGAGGTCCCTGATAGCAGACTTTCCCAATGGCAATGTCTGTTGTTTTCCTGACTTCTGATGCCCAGAGTGTTGATTGTGAAACCAAGCAAGCTGAAGTTTTCAATGATCTCAATATCTTCTCTGTCCATCTGAAGCTGCCAAATGGACAAGAGATGAGAATCTTTATTTTCTTGATATTGAGTTTCATTTAATATTGAAGATTTCAGTGCTTGACCTTCTGCAGCAAATGCCTCATGTCCTCTTCAGTTTCAGCAAGCAAGGTGATGTCATCTGCATAACACAGGTTGTTGATGAATCCTCAAATCCTGAGTATAGGTTTTTAATATTCTGTTATTATCAATTTGATTTCATCTAGTTCTGTTATGACATCAACTCTATAATTGCCTGCTTGAATTATTTGTGTCTTCTTTTATTTTGTTGTTTGTCAATGATTTGCCTATTTTAATGACCCTTTCAAAGAACAAGAAATTGGTCTCATTAATGGTTTAAATGGTTTTCTGTTTTCTATGTCTTTGATTCCAGCTCTTGTTCTTATAATTTCCTTTCTTCTAAAAACTCTGGGTAGAGATTTTTGTTCTTTTTCTATTTGATGGAGGTGTTGAGATTATTCACTTTATTTATGACTTCCATTTTTCCTCCATCATCTGTATCTTCTTCTGTAGTTGTTCTATGACTCTGTTTCAATTATTTCTTCTGCCTCCCTGATTCTGGGGTAATTATTAAGTCTGTAATGAGCTCTGCTATTTTAGGAGAAGACTTACTTTGGGGTTTCCCCCCCAAATGTTTAAAGCTGCCTGCTGCTTTTATGACAGTATGTGAAGGTTATCCTTTATATGTGTTAGGTTGTTTTTATTGTGTCTGTGTTGGTTGCTGACAATTTATTTATGATATTATCAATTAGTTTCAGTCTTTTAAAATTAATTTTAATGAAAATTTACAGAGGCTTAGGGATTACAATAATTCATTGTTGCACTTTTTTCTCTATTCACCCTCTCTCCCCCAATTCACTCTTCTTTTTGAAAAGTAAAAGAAAAATTCTTTCATTGTTGTTATAAAATCCCTCCCCTCAAGTCCACTCCACTGTGCAGCCTTCATTCTGGACTCCTGTCATGAGAATAATACCTAATCATATATCCCTTTTAAACAGTTCTCTCCCTCACCTGTTTCAATGCAGTATACATTATTTATCCCCTTTCTCAGTGTTCCCTCAACCCTGATGTCAGTCCTATTTTGCAACAGCGGCCCTATGCAATATTTGTCCTTTTGTGACTGAGATGTTTCACTCAGCATAATGTCCTCCAGGATCACCCATTTTGTATGATATTTCATGAGTTTCTTGTTTTTCAATGCAGCATAGTATTCCATTGTGTGAATATACTGGAGCTTCTCTAGCCATTCTGTTGTAGATGAGCACTTGGGTTGTTTCCAGCTCTTTGCTATTGTGAACAAAGACACAATAAACATGGGTGTGCATATATCTGCTTGGGTTGCAGTTATGGTTTCTTGAGAGTATATTCCAGTAGTGGAATTGCTGGATCAAATGGTATTTCTATTTCCAACTTTTTGAGAAAGCGACATACAGCCTTCCATAGTGGTTGCACCATTTTATACTCCCACCAACAGTGAATAAGGGTTCCAGTTTCTCCACAAACTCGACAGCATTTGATGTTTGGTGTTCTGTTAAATTTTGCTATTCTGACTGGGGTGAGATGATATCTCATAGTTGTTTTGATTTGTATCTCTCTCAGGGCTAGGGATTTTGAACATTTCTTCATGCGTGCGTGGCTATCTGAATGTCTTCTTTGGTGAAGTGTTTGTTCATATCTTGTGTCCAGTTTTCAACTGGGTTATTTACCTTTATCTTGTTGTGGTGCTTTCTCCTTGAGAACAGGAACTAGGCAAAGATGCCAACTATCACTTCTCCTATTCAATACTGTATTGGAAGTCTTAGTAATAGCAGTAAGGCAAGAGAAGGAAATGAGAGGTACCCAAATTGGCAAAGAGGAGGTAAAATTAACTCTCTATGCAGATGATATGATAGTATACTTAGAAAATCTTAAAGACTCAGGAAGAAAACTACTAGACATAGTTGATCAATTCAGCAAAATTAGTTTCATTCTGAAGGTGTTCTGTCTAAGAGGGTTGGAAAATCATTCTACTAGAAGTCCTTTCTGGGCCTGGGGAGCAGAAAAGTTTGCCTTTTCTAAAATCCTATCTGGTCTGTAACGCAATCCTGCAAGAATATCACTTTATTGTAGCCCTCTCTTCTAAAGTTTATTGTCCTCTTTGATCTATTGAATGGCAGAGCCAGTTTCTTGACCTGGAGCAATTTCTGACCACAGTGACAAGCAGCTCCCTCACTAGTGCTTCAGTGTGCTACCCCTGTTAATGAGTCTCTTGCCTGATTGTAGCCCTATCTCTCATATCCTATTGTACTCTTTGGTCTATGCACTGGCCTCAGAGTAGTCAGATGTGAAGCTCTCTCCCTCTTCAGTAGTTCAATATGCTGGTTTTGGGAGTGAGTCTCTTACTAAATCCAGACCCCTCTCCTGAAGTCTATCGTCCTCATAGCTCTACACAGTGCTATGGCCAGGTTCCCAAACTGGAGTAATTTCTGAGCAGGGGGGACTCTAAATCTTTACAGAAGCCTACTACCATACCTTTCTTTCATAGCAATATTGGGAGAGTCTGACTAACAACATTTAGATTAGTAGGTAAGGACAAGCCATTTATGCCATTTAGAGACACACATATATTTTGTAATCAGTGTTTAGGTTCCTATATTTAAAATTAAACACAAAACCTATAGAAATGAACATATTTAAGCCAAAAGGTAATTTTCACAGTGAGAGGAATTTTATACATAATAATGAAATTTAACCTCAGTGATTTATTTTTATGTATATAACCAATATGTTTCTGTGAAAGTGTATTTTTTTAAAGTTATATATATATATATTTCTTAACCAAAAGACCTTCAAATTGCAAATGAGCAATTTTTCTACCTGGAGAAATTATCAGAGTTAAAAGGAAACAATTTTCAAATGTATTATAAATTATAGCCAAGAACCTAACTTATATTTTACCTCTGAGCAATGCAAAATTATTAACCTGAAGTCCCTAACAATATTAAATTCATACATCTGATTATTTGAGGTCACACTAGTTATCTGTATGATTTTAGTGACTACAGTTTATTGTAACAACCACCAGATCTCCTTTGACTAGTATACTCTTTTTGGTTTGCCTCAAGTTAAACTTGTTTTTCAACTAGAAAGGCCTATGTCAATGACCAAGACCCAAAGATAACGTGAGTTGCAACACAGCCAGGTAGAAAAAAGACCTGGATTTAGAAGGGGTCATGGTACTAGGGATATTGTTGCTGATGTTAGATGGATCTTGGCTGAAAGCAGAGAATATCAGAAGAATGTCTATCTCTGTTTCATTGATTATGCAAAGGCATTTGACTGTGTGGATCATAACAAACTGTGGCTGAGTCTGAGAAGAATGGGAATCCCAGAACATTTAATTGTGCTAATGCGAAACCTATACTTGGATCAAGAGACAGTAGTCAGAACAGAGCAGGGTAACAATG
>NW_006399893.1:2554673-2560277 GCF_000299155.1 Elephantulus edwardii | reverse complement strand
TATATGTATAGTAATATATAGATACATAGTAATATATATACCACACACATACATGCATACACACATGCACATACATACATACACACAGATATATATACACACTCATATCCATAGGAATATATATACACACAGTAATATATATAGCAATATATATATATATGCTGTTGTTAAATGCCGTCTAGTTTTAGGTGACTTAACAACCCTATGAATGAAAGACCTGAACACTTGTATAACTTTCATCATTTCTCCACATTCATAGAGGTTCCAGAGTATAGATATTTTGGAAGTGGATGCCACTCCTGCTTCCAAGCTTGTTTTGATCGGAGAGCTCCACCAAACACTGTACAACATGGGTAACCATTATCACATTTGATACATCAATGTTACAGTGCTTAGCATCACAGAAAGTATGAGTTACCTCTGTACAGCAAATGGACAGACCAGTGCTCTATACCACTTAGAAGAATGTCTGTCTATCTATCTATCTATCTATCTATCTATCTATCTATCTATCTATCTTATCTATTATCATATAAATACACACACACAACACCATTCTTCTTCCGTTTTTCATTCCCTGCATAGTATACCACATGATTCTGATTCAAAGTGGCCATAGATTGCTCATCACATCTCACTAATGCCTAGCATTTCAGTATGTATGCGTTCCATTTAATTTTTAACAATTTCCAATATTCAAGCTAGAAACATTCCATGTACCAATTGTTACATTCAGTATGGATTGCAACTCAATATCAAGAAAACAAAGATTCTTACCACTGGAACAATAGGCAGTGTCATGAGAGGTGGAAAGGAGATTGAAACTGTCAACAGCTTCATCTTGCTTGGATCCACAATTAACTCCCTTGGTAGAAGAAGTCAGGAAATAAGGAGACACATTGCACTGGAAAAATCTGCAGTTAGGGGCCTTTCCAAATTATTGAGAAATAGTGATGTCAATTTGAGGACTAAGGTGTGTCTGATTAAGGTCATAGTCTTTCAGATTACTTGCTATGCATCTAAGACCTCGACAATGAATTAGGACAACAGCAAAAGAATTGACACCTTTGAGCTGTGGTGCTGGAGAAGAGCACTGAATACCCCATGAACAGTAAAGAGAACGAATAGATATGTCTTTGAGAGGGTGCAGCCAGAGTGCTCCTTGGGGACATGAATTATGAAGCTTCACCACACATACTTTGGACATATTACTAGGAGGTACTAGTCCTTGGAGAGGGACATGATGTTGGGAAGGGTGGAGGGTTGGTGAAGGAGGAAGACCCTGAAACAGATGGATTGACATGGTGACTGCTGTAATGGGCTCTTGTGTGTCAGGAAGTGTGAGGACGGCGCTGGACAGGACTAGGTTGAGATCTTTTGTTCATAGGGTTATATGAGTTATACTTGACTTTCATGGCACCTAACAACAACAACAAAGCATATATATATACACACACACACACACACAGTAGTCAATCTCTCTCTCTCTCTCTCTCTCTATCTATCTATCTATCTATCTATCTGTCTATCTATCTATCTATCATCTATCTATCTGTATATGTATGTATGTAGATATCCACCCACCTCTCTCTCTCTACACACACACACACACACACGCACACACACGCACACACACGCACACACATGCAAAATTTGGCTGAAGATTATCCAGAAATTACTGGAACAGTACACATCGACAGCAAACTACCAGAAATGCAAGCTGAGTTTAATAGAGGCTATGTCACTACAGACATTATCGCCAATGTCAGATGAATCTTGGGAGAAAGCAAAATGTTTCATTGACTGTGCAAAGACATTTGAACGTGTAGATAATAACAAATTGTGGTTAACCTTTAGGAGAACAGGAATCCCAGAACATTTGACTGTGTATATGTGAAACCTATACTTGGACCAGGAAGCAGTCCTCAGAACAGAGTAAAGAAACACTGCATTGTTCAAAATTATAAAGGGAGTGCATCAGGGATGTGTCCTGCCTCCGTACCTTTTCAATCTATATGTAGAACAGATCATTTGAGAGGCTGGGCCTTTTAAGGATGAATGTGGCATCAGGATTGGGGAAAGATTCATCAACAACCTACGTTATGCAGATGACACAGCCTTGTTTGCTGAAAAAGAGGAGGACCTGAAGCACATGCTGCAGAAAGTCAAGGACTGTAGTCTTCAATATGGGTTGAAGCTCAACATCAAGAATAAAATGATTCTTACCACTGGGCCAATTGGCAGCATCATGATGGATAGAGAAGAGATTGAGGTTGTTAACAGTTACAGCTTGTTTGGCTACTCAATCAACACTATTAGCATCAGTGGTCAGGAAATCAAAAGGCGAATTGCATTGGGTAAATCTGCTGTCAGGGACCTTTCTAGAGTGCTGAGAAGTAATGATGTCATTCTAAAGTCTAAGGTGCACCAGATCCAGTCCATGGTCTTCACATTTACTTGCTATGCAACAGAGCTGGATAATGACTAAGGAGGATAGGAGAAGAATTGATGCTTTTGAGTTATGGTGTTGGAGAAGGGTCTTGAACATACCATGGACCACCAAGAAAACAAATAGGTCTGTCTTGGAGAGGGTAAAACCAAGTTTCTCTTTGGAAGCTAGATGTTGAAATTCCATCTCACATACTTCGGGTATATGGCCAGAAGAGACTGATCCTTGGAGAAGGACATCATGCTTGGAAGGGTGGAGGAACAGTGCAGGAGAGAAAAAATCCAGATGAGATGTATTGATACAGTAACTGGGGCAATGGCAGTAGGTGTGTCAGAGTCAGTGAGACTGGCTCAGGACAGGGCAGGCTTTAGAGCTATTGGATATAGGATCATTATGAGTCACATGTGACTTGATGATATATAACAACAACAACAACTGTGCAAATACAAACACACACACATACACACACACACACACACACACAGAGTTGTACCATCAAGTAGGAACTCATTTCCATGCTTTTGTTGTTGTGTAACATGAAATTCAGACCAACTTATAGCTGACCTTCTAAGGGGTTTTCAGAGGCAGTAAACCACATGAGAGGAAACTGCCCACCTTACTTCTATAGAGTAACTGTTGGATTCAAACATTTGGATGGCACTGCAACTATTTACCATGCCACCAAATTTCTTTAAGAGAAAGATAGTCACTAGTTGTCTCTCACACAAGACTTTATAATGAACAACAATCTCTAAAAATCATAAGGTAAAAAACCTTTTGATAAGGGGACAATTAAGTCTCATAGGACAATTGCTCTTTAGGGTTCCTTTGACACTATAATATTTTAAAAAAAATTTCTATTGGTTTGAATAGAAGATTCATACAGATTATGTTTCAATCCTATAAATTGTGTTTCATGTAGTCCTTCATTAATATCGTGTTGTTTTTATTAAATTTTTATTTTATATTGGTTTGCTTACAAAGTTATATACATTATATTTCACACTACTCTTGATTCATATTGTGTTTCATACAATTACTCCCATGTATCATATTTTATAAAATTAATCACCATTGAACTATGCCCATCATTACCCTGTCTTTTTAGGTCCACACTAGATCCTTCTCATTTCCTTTACTCACTCCCTTTGTCCACCTTACTGTGCAACCCCATGACCTTGCCCCTCGCCATCCTCATGCCTCTGCTTCCATACTTTCCCCCTTGAGTTCTTACACATATTTTACTACTTATCCTTCAATTTCACAATAATTTGCTTATGTAGTATTCATCTTTATGAGTCTGAGTTGGTTCACTCTGTATAATGCTCTTCGGTTTCTCCCAAGTTATGTTGTATTTTTCAAAATTATGACTCCTCAATGCAGAATAGAATTCTATCGTGTGAATGTACCAGTTTCTCAGTCCATTCAGTTGGGCTATTTCCATTTCTAGCAATGGTGAATAACACTGCTATAAACATTGGTGTACAATTCTCCTTTTCTGTCTGGAGTATATTTCTAGTAGTAGAATAACTAGGTCAAGGTTCTCATAACAAAAGTTTACCAAATACTACCGGGCCTTTACATGAAAAAAGACTAATAACCCACTTACAAAATGGGCAATAGACATGGAAAGACTTCTCACTGTGGAAGACATTTGAATGGCCTATAGACACATGTAGAAGTGCTCAATATCACTGGAAATAAGAGAAATGAAAAATAGAACCACAATGAGATACAGTCTCATCCCATTAGCAGTGGCAAAGTTTAATAGAGCAATAAGCAATAAATGTTAGAGAGGATGTAGAGAGGTAAAAACTCTCATACAGTTTTTTGGGGACTGTAAAATGGTACAACCACTCTGGGAGGCAGTTTTACATTTCTTCAAAAAGTGGAACACATTGTGTTTTATATAATCATTCTTATTGTGTTTTATAAATCCAATCACCAAGCTTTCAGATCCCTACTGGATCTTTCCTAATTCCTTTACCTCCTCTCTCTGTCCACCTAACTTTGTGACCCTGTGACTTCCCCCTTTCCTCACCATAAGTTCTCCCTAATATAGACATTTATACACATCTTACTAGCTATCCTATCAATTTTATAATAATGGTCTAATGCAGTAAATGTTATTAAGAAAACGAGTTAATTCACTTACAATAGTGGTCTCTAGCCTCGCCTACGTTACACTGCATTTTTTTTTTCAGATCTTTGCTCCTGAGTGCTGCATACAATTTCATTGTGTAAAAGTACCACGACTTCTCTAATAATTTATAATAATTTGCTGATGGACATATGGTCTGGTTTCAGTTTCCTACTATTGTGAGTAAAGTTACTATGAACATTGGCGTACAAATTGCCATTTGTTTCTGAGTTCTATTTTCCGTGGAGTATAGTCCAAGCAGCAGAAAAGCTGGGTCACATGTAATTTCTATGTTCAGCTTTTTGAGGAAATGCAAAACTGCCTCCCAGAGTGGCTGTACCATTTTACAATCCCACCAGCAATGGATGGAGTTCCAATTTTTCCACATCCTTATCAACATTTATTGTTTGCTATCTTGATAAACTTTGCCACTGCTACTAGAATGAGATGGTATCTCATTGTGATTTGATTGGCATCTCTCTAATTGCCAGTGATTTTGCACATTTCTCCCTGCATCTGTTGGACATCTGAATGTTTTCCTCTGTGAAGTCTTTCCATGTCTTTTATTCATCTTATAAGTGGGTTATCAGTCTTTTTACTGTAATGGTTCTGTAATATTCTGTAAATTTATAAGACCCTTGTCTGAGATAGCATTGCCAAATGATTTTTTCAGATTAGTAGATTTCCTTTTCATCCTTTTGGAAAACGTTTCTGATGCGCACAGGGACTTAATCATCATCAGATTGCATTCATCAATGTTATCCTCTCCTGGTTGTGCATTTCTGGCTAATTTGCCAGCCTGTTTACACCACACTTCTAAATTTGGTCCCATGTTGTCTCTTATGATCTTTATGTTTTGGGGCATTATTCCAAGGTTTTTAATCCACTCTGAGTTTATTTTTTTTTTTTTTTGTATAAAATCATCCAGGAAGAGTGCAAACGGTCATTGCAAAGACAGAAGAGGAAGAGAAGACCAAAATGGATGTCAGAAGAGACTCTGAAAACAACTATGAGA
>NW_006399893.1:2552861-2553405 GCF_000299155.1 Elephantulus edwardii | reverse complement strand
TACAATGAAATGTGCAAGGAGTTGGAGTCAGAAAATCAAAAGGGCTGAACTCGCTCAGCATTTCTTAAGCTCAAGGACCTGAAGAACAAATTCAAACCTCAAGTTGCTATAATCAAGGATGCTTTCGGCAGAATATTAAATTATCCAGGAAGTATTAAAAAGATGGAAAGAATAGACTGAGTCACTTTATTGAAAGGAATTGGCAGACACAGAAGAATTTTATGAAACAATCTATGAGCAAGAGCCTATAGTAATGAAAGAAGTCCAGGCTGTTTTGAAGGAAATAGCAAAAAATAAGGCCCCAGGAAAGATGGCATACCAATTGACATATTTCAGCTAATAGATGCTGCCCTGGATGTGCTCACCAAGTTGGAGAACAACCACTTGGCCAACTAACTGGAAGAGATCTATATTTGTTCCCATCCCAAAGAAAGGTGACCCAAGAAAGTGGGGAAACTATAGAACAATATCATTGATTTCACATGCAAGCAAGATTCTACTGAAGATTATCCAAAAACGACTGGAACAGCACATCAGCAGAGAA
>NW_006399893.1:2531563-2544985 GCF_000299155.1 Elephantulus edwardii | reverse complement strand
GTGACTGGGGTAATTGGGATGGGTGTGTCAGAGGCAATGTGGTTCGCGCAGGATAGAGCAGGGTTTAGGGCTGTTGTGCATAAGGTCGCTATGAGTCGTAAACGACTCGACGGTACATAACGACAACAATATACTTCTGAAAAACGGCCATTCAAAATGCTACATAGGGCAGAAGCCTAGGCAGAAACATGGATTTAGAGGGTTTGCGTGTTTATTGTTGCAACATAGGTTTTTACTGAGAATTTGCAAGAGTTTAACAGCCATTTGGTAGTAAAGCAAACATTTTATGCATAACAGCTCTGTTTTTATTTTATTTAGTGACATGTTTCCACATATGCACAGCATGCGAAACCAATACGGAGGATAATCTACAATTTTAATTAAAAATAATCACCAAGCAAAGCACATATTTTATACAGCAAACGTGTAATGTTTGGTCTTAAAGATGAAGATAATGAGTCTTGGTGGAGCAGTGGTTAAGCATTTGTCTGTCAACTGAATGCATTATTATTTGAAGGCACCAGCTGCTGCACAGGAATAAGATGAGGCAGTCTGCTTCCATAAAGATTTACAGCCTTCAGAAGCTTATGCGGCACTCCTACTCTGTCCAATAAAGTTTCTTTGAATTGGAATTGACTGTATAATGGTTTTTTGCTTTAGATTTCATTTGGGGAAAGTAGACCTTACAGATAAAGATGGCAGATTGAAAATCTAGGCCTACCTTTCTTTCCATTTTAAAATCTCACTTAATGTTATTTGTGAGTTCTTAACCCTTTGAATTGTGGTATTGGAAAGAAGTACTGAATGTATCATAGACTGGTAAAGCAAAAGCAGGTCTGTCTTGGGGGAAGTGCTACCAGGGTGCCCCTTAGAGGCAAAGATGGTGAAACTTTGTCTCACAGACTTTGGGCCTGTTGTAAAGAGTGAATAGCTTTTTTGAAAAATAAAAACAAGAAAACAAGGAAGACCCTCAACAAGATGGAATGGCATAGTATCTACAACAACAGCTCAAAAATATCAAGAGATCATGTGGTCCACATCTCACAACATATACAAAAATCAATTCAAGATGGATCAGGGATCTGGGAGTAAAGACAAAACCATAATGTTCATAAGAGACAAACTGGGATCAAGGTTAGAAGCACTAGTCCAAGGTATAAGGAGACTGCCAAATACAGCCAGAAAGGCACAATTCGAAGAGGATAAAATTGATGAATAGGACCTGCTAAATATGAAAAACCTGTGCGCATAAAAAATATTTTCCAACAGGGAGAAAAGAAAACCTACTGGCTGGGAACAAACATTTGGTGATACTATCTCAGACAAGAGTCTTATAACAAATATTTACAGAATACTCCTGTGTCTCCAGAAGAAAAAGCCTGATAATCCAATTACAAATTGGGTAAAAGGCATGGAAAGAATTTTCACAGAGGAAGATAATCAAATGGCAAAAAGACACATGAAGAAATGCTTCAAATCACTGGCGATAAGAGAGATGCAAATCAAAACCACAGTGAGGTACCATCTCACTTTAGTAACAGTGGCAAAGTTTAACAAGGCAGCAAGTAATAAATGCTGGAGAGGATCTGGTGGAAAAGGAACTCTTATATGGTTGGTGGGGTTGTAAAATGGTACAACGATTCTGGAAGGCATTTTGATGCTTCCTCAAAAAAGCTGAACATAGAAATACTATATGACTCAATTATTCCACTACTTGGAATATACCCTGAGAAAATGAGATTTGAGGCACAAACAGAGATTTGTACACCAATGCTCATAGCAGCATTACTCACCATTGTAAGAACATGGAAATAGCCCAAATGTCCAACCACAAATAAATCGATGGAGAAATTATGGTACAATCACACAATGGAATACTATGCAGCACACAGGGGCAATGATTTTGTAAATTATTACCTAACTTGGGAGGGACTGGAGAGCATTATGTTTAGTGAACTAGCACAGTCCCACAAGGGTAAATACTATATAATACCATCATTGTAGAGTGAGTATAAGGATCCAAATGGGGTGGGAGAGGGTGTAAGCAGAAGGACAAGGATGTTCTGGGGTGGTAGCGGTGTTAATCATGGGGTTGTACAATTTGATGGGTGGGAGGGGAAGCATCAGTTTTCTAAAACAATGTATTCAAATTTTGTAAATAAACTAGTGTAAAACTGAAAAATAAGAGATCATGAAAATGGTGCAGGATAGGGTAAAGTTCAGATCTGTTGTAGTCAACTTGATGACATCTAATAACAAAAGGGCATTGAACATGTTGTTGTTAGGTGCTGTTGAGCCAAATATGACTCATAACAACCCTATAAAGAGGAGACTTGAATTAAGCCCTATCCAGTTCCATCCTCACCATCTTTGATAAACGTGAGCCCACTGCTGCAGTCACCACGTTCATCCATCTCTGGTGTTGACCCTCCACCTGTGTAAGGGTGGAGAGAGTATCTGGTATCTCTTAGCAACATGTGCAAAGTATGAGAGATGAAGTTTTGTCATCCTTGCTTCCAAGGAGTACTCCAGCAGAATCTTTCTAAGACATATTTGTTCTTTTGGGTGTCCATGAGTTCTTCTTCTGTCATCTTTATTCATTATCCAGGTCTTAGATGTACAGCAAGTAATTAAAAAGACTATGGCCTAAATAAGAAGCACTTTAGTCTTCAAACTGACATTACTGTTCTTCAGTATTTTGGATAGATTCCTGACAACAGAGTTGGGAGTCCTTAATTGAGAAAAAGAATGGAGGAGACCAGAACAGTGCTCTGATTTCACTCAATGGACAGATTCAACAAAATAATTAAATTCTAAGTTGGAACAAGCCAAAGTCAAGGATTAAACTTATTTACATCACAGAAGTTCTAGTTATAGAACTGAATGAGAAAGGAGAGTTTTCAAGTTAGAATTTATCCTTAGTGTAGTTACTTAGCAGTTAGATTCCCAGTGTGTGTTCACTATTCATGGATTCCACAAAATTAGGATATTGACTTTCTTCCTTTTTTGCTCTCTAGACCGGGAAACATAGGCAGATGTACGTTGTTGTTATGTGCCATTGAGTCGCTTGCAACTCATAGTGACCCTATGTACAACAGCCCTAAACTCTGCTCTGTCCTGTGCCAATCTCACTGTCTCCAATACCCTCACTCGGATTATCCCAGTCACTGAATCAATCCACCTAATAAAGGGTCTTCCCCTCCTGCACTGTCCCTCCACCCTACCAAGCATGATGTCCTTCTCCAAGGACCAGTCCCTCCTATCAACAAGTCCAAAGTATGCCAGATGAAGCCTCAGAATCTTTGCCTCCAAGGAGTAGTCCAGTTTAATCCTCTCCAGGATGAACCTGTTTGTTTTCTTGGCAGTCCATGGAATATTCAATACTCTTCTCCAGCAGCACAGCTCAAAGGCATCAATCCTCCTTCTATCCCCCCTAGTCATTGTCCAACTCTCTGACGCATAACACGTTATTGCAAAGACCATGGCCTGTATCAGTTGCACCTTAGTTACCAGATTGACACCATTGCTATATATACAATCTCGGACTTTCCCATCGCAATATGTCTTTTAACTTCCTGGCTGCTGATGCCAAGAGTGTTGACTGTGGACCCAAATTAAAGCTGTGAACAATCTCAATCTCTTCACTCTCCACACTGATGTTGCCAATTGGTCCAGTGGTGAGAATCTTTATCTTCTTGATATTGAGCCTCAATCTACATTGAAGGCTGCAGGTCTCGACCCTCTGCAGCAAGTGTTTTAGGTCCTCCTCAGTTTCAGCAAGCAGGATTGTGTCATCTACATAACGCAGACTGTTGATGGATCTTTTACCAATCCTGATGCCACACTTCTCATAGAGCTCAGCCTCCCGGATAATCTGTTCTGCATATAGGCTGAAAAGGTATGGGGATAGAACACATCCGTGGCATACACCCTACGCAATATTGAACCATGCAATGTTTCCTTGCTCTGTTCTGACAACTGCCTCTTGGTCCAAGTATAGGTTTCGCATTAGTATGATCAAGTGTTCTGGGATTCCCATTCTTCTCAGAGTCAGCCACACTTTGTTATAATCCACACAAACACCTTTGCATAGTCAATGAACACAGATATACATTCCTCTGGTATTCCCTGATTTCAGCTAAGATCCATTTAACAATAGCTACAATATTCCTAGTACCATGACCCATTCTAAACCCAGCCTGAATTTCTGGCAGTTCTGTGCTGATGTGTTGTTCCAGTCATCTTTGGATAATCTTCAGTGGAATCTTGCTTTCATGTGAAATCAATGATATTGTTCTATAATTTTCACATTCTGTTGGGTCACCCTTCTTTGGAATGGGGAAAAATACAGATCTTTACCAGTTGGCCAGGTGGTTGTGCTCCAGATTTCTTGCCACAATTTGATGATGATGTCCAGGGCAGCATCTGTTAGTTGAAATAAGTCAATTTGTATACCATCTATTCTTTGGGTCTTATTTTTTGCTATTTCTTTCAAAGCAGCTTGAACTTCTTCCTTCATCTCCACAGGCTCTTGCTCATATGTTGTTTCATGAAATTCTTCTGTGTCTGCCAATTCCATTCGATACAGTGACTCAGTCTGTTCTTTCCATATTCTCTTAATACTTCCTGGATCATTTAATATTACAGTCAGAAATCGATCAAACAGGCAATCAAGATGCGTTAATAATAATGGGTGATGAATGCAAAAGTTGAGAACAGAGAAGAAGAATCAGTAGTTGTAAAACATGGACTTGGTGACAGAAATGAAGCTGGAGATAGAATGACTGAATTTTTCACAATGAATGATTTATTCATTGCAAATATGTTTTATAAGAAACATAAACAGAGGTTATACACAGGTTATATATATACGTATATATATATAATCTCAGACTTTCCTTGGCTGCTGGTGCCAAGAGTGTTGACTGTGGACCCAAATAAATTAAAGCTGTGAACAATCTCAATCTCTTCACTCTCCATACTGATGTTGCCAATGGATTTCACCAGATGGTATGCATAGAAATCAGATTGATTATATCTGTGGAAAGAACCGCTAGAAAAGCTCAATATCAGCTGTGAGCAATAGGACAGGAGCTGATTGTGGAACAGACCACCAACTACTCATATGCAAGTTCAAGCTAAAGGTAAAAAAATTAAACCGAATCCATGGGAGAACCAAAATATGACCTTAAGTCTATCCCACATGAGTTTCAGAATCATCTCACGAACAGGTTTGAGGCCTTGAACACTAATGAGCAAAGACCAGATGAGCTGTGGGAGGATATCAAGAGTATCTTCCAGGAAGAGTGCAAACGGAAAGAGGAAGAAAAGACCAAAATGGATGTGAGAGGAAACTTGAATATTGCACTGAAGCACCAAGAAGCTAAAGTAACAGGAAGAATTCAAGATACTAAAGAGCTTAATAGAAGATTTCAACAGGCGGCGCAGGAAAATAAAGTAAAATATAAAATGAAATGTGCAAGTAGCTGGAATCAGAAAATCAAAAGGGCCGAATTCGCTCAGCATTTCTTAAGCTCAAGGAATTGAAGAACAAATTCAAACCTCAAGTTGCTATAATCAAGGATGTTTTAGGCAGATTATTAAATGATCCGGGTAGATGTATAGGAGAGGGAATTATGACATAATGCTTATAATGACTACTAAGACTCAGCACCTTCTTCTCTAACTCAGCTTTTAGAGCTTAGGTAACCAAGCCTCTCATTGATAGGTACACATCACAGAAAGAAAAAAAGTATATCTTCTCTTTGAATATACATAGTTCAAGAAGAAACACTCAACTCAACTGATGGAAGTAATTATAAAATTAAATAGTTCTATCAAATGACTCTACTCATAAATTATACTGAATTTTTAAACAAAATTAACTCTATGTTAATACATTATTCCTCAGTAGAAATGGAAAACCAAGGAGTTTATCTGTGTCACCCAAGAAAGAGCAATTTTCTTCCTTTCAAAATTTCTAGACTGGGAAACCCAGGCATAGAGTTAGTAGAGGGGATTCTATGAGAAAAATGAAATAAGGTGTAAATGGAAACACTACAAATAATTTGGAAAAAATGACAAAATGCACAGTTGCAAAAGTAAGAAAACTGCAGAAGCCAAACAAAACTGTAACTATTTTAACTCACTCACTCATTGCAATTAAGTTAGAATAAACTCATAGCTGACCCTCCAATGGGTTTTCAGAGGTTGTCCATCTCATGAGTTTGCAGTATTTTTTTACCTCAGAGTGACTGATGGACTGAAGCCATCTACCTTTGGATTGGCAGCACAATATAACTTCCTAAATCAAATACCAACAATGAAAAGAAAAAAGCTATTTTATCTATGAGTCAAAAAGTCAATATTTGGAAAATAAAATATTCAGCAAATACATTTTTATAGTGTAAAAAAGTAGCATAAATTAAAAGATAAATTCAATAGAATATTTTAAAGTTAAGGTCATTTCTCAAAAGGTAACAAATATGAAAAATAAGAGAAAAAAATACAGAAAACCTATTCAAGAAGTCTACTATTTAGGTGTTAAAAGTTCTAGAATTGAGAACAAATAATTTTAAAAAATCATGAAAATGTCAAGAATACACATTTTCCAATGGAAAGGCTAACTAAAAGCCTAACTAAATTAATTAACATTGATTCATATTAGGATACATCATTGCAAAATTTCAGAATATTGAAGACGGAAAGATTCAACAAATATCTGATTTCTAGACTGTATCAAAAGCCAAAAGGTGAATATTTGCAAAATTCTACAGGAAATCTGTTTCCAACTTAGAATATTTTTCCTCAGCCAGCTTATAACTCAGGTGAGGAATCAGAATAAAGATATCTATAGATATTTCTTTATATAAAAATTTTATACATGCATTCTCAGGAAAAACAAGAAGACAAACTTCACTAAACAGAAAGTACACCAAAAAATAGCATGTGAAAGAACACAAAGCAAAGAAAAAAACAAAAAAACCGGTGAGATTGTTCAAGATGATAGATACACAGAGAAAGAGATTGAATCTGAATTGAATAGGGCAGAAAGATCCATGAAAGTTTTTCAGAAATGTGAAGCTGAGAGATTTGATCATCTTGAGAAAACATTTAGTCTATCAGTGGAAAGTTTGGCTTTTGTTCTTGATCTTGTTTTAGTACAAAGATAAAACTGAAAACAAAATAAATAGCTAGCAAATGAATACCCTCAAGAGTAGTAACATGTTGCATGGAAGAAAGATTATGATCATTTACTTACAAACATAAGGTTTTACAAATTTACACAGCCATACTAATATAAAGACCGATATATTATTACTTGGACCCATCAGAAGCTCCAAGGAAGAAAGATGAGACACTGCAAGTTGCAGTCACAGAAACCAAATGGAGGGTAGTCATGAGCTGGGAGTGCAGTGGCTGTTACAGTGACAATGGAAGTTGTGCATGCATAGCAGTGGCACATTAAGTCGAAAGAACCAAATATTTATTATTCATATGATGTTGTTGTTATGTGCTGTTGAGTTGACTATAACTCATAGCAACCCTATGCACAAGAGCTCTGAGCCCTGCTGTATCTTGAGCCAAATAACTTTTATGCTTTTATCTAAAAAAAACAGAAGCCACAAAACAAACATATTATTTGCATATAGTTTTAAAACAACACAAGAGACAAAATATTTGAAAGTAGTATACTCTCAGGAGGAGGAAATGGAGGCAATAGAAATATTTAGGAATTGAGAACTTTAAGAATTATTATAGAAAAGTTCTATAATAGAACTTCTAGAACTATTTACCTCCTATTTGTAGAACTATTTGAACTTAAAAATTAAGTATATTGTTGGGGACTGTTAAGTCAGACCAATTCATAGGTGACCCTTCAGTTGACTTTTCAGAGGCAGTAAATCACTCAGGGCAAGATTTTTCAACTTTCTCCTATGAAGCATTTGGTGGATTCTATCTCCCATGCCTTTGGCAACTCCTTACCACTAAACCACGACAACGAGTAAATTCTGCTTCATAGTGACCAAGTAGGACAGAGTCAACCTGCCTCAGAGCACTTCTGAGAGTGTACAGACTCTTTATCGGAGTAGATGGCTTTGTCTTTCTCCCATAGAAAACCTGATGGGATAGAACTATCAGTTTTCTAAATTGATGTTCACCTTAAATAATAATAACAATTAAAGATGAATGTGTGAGTGAATAAATAAATCAAGCAAGTAGAGCAAGTCTAGCATCTTTGAAATACTTGGCAAGTATATAAAATACATAATAAGTACATAATATGTCATAGATAAATTTTTCCTTAATTTTTTTATATTGATTTGCATAACATGTTTCACACTATTCTTTACACTTAGTTTCATATAACTGTTTCTATTCATTGTGTTTTATAAAATTAATCACCATTGAACTATACACACCATTACCGTATATTTTCAGATTCTTGACAGATCTTTCCCATTTCCTTTACCCCCTCCCTCCACACACCAAACTGCAACCCTGTTACTTGACTCCTGACTGTCCTCACTCCTCTGTTCCCACTCCTTGCCTTTGTGGGTTTCCATATGTGTTTTAGTAGCTATCCTTCTATTTTTACAATAATGGCGTATGCAATATATATCCTTCTGAGACTGAATTAGTTCACCCAGCTTAATGCTTTACAGTCAAGTTATGCAGTAATTTTCAAAATTGTTTCCCTGCGTGCTACATAGTATTCTATTTTCGGAATGTATCACACTTTCTCAATTCATTCAATTGTGATTGGACATTTGGGATGTTTCCATGTTCTTGCAATGGTGAATGACACTGCTATGTACACTGGTGTCCATATCTCCACTGGTGTCTCAGTTCTAATGTCCTTAAGGTATATTCCTAGCAGTGGAATAGCTGAATCTTATGGAATTCCCATGTTCACCTTTGTGAGGAACCACCAAATGGCTTTCCGGAGTGGTTGTACCATTTCACTATTCCAACTCACCCCAGTAACAGTGGCAAAGTTTAACAGGATAATAAGTAATAAATGTTGGAGAGATATTATAGATAAACTCTTATTAGATAAAAATTCCCAATTTTTCTCCTATTGCCTACAATGCAAAATGAAACAATGTTGTGCTCTGTACTTCACATATTACAACTATTTTTAACCTCAGCCAAAAATAACAGAATGATTTACTATGTGCCAAAGTGTTTGGTGGAGCTCCCAGATTAAAACAGGCTTGGAGGCAGGAGTGGCATCCACTTCCAAAATAGCTATGGACCTGGAGTAAGGATGAAGTTATACTAGTGTTCACGTCTTTCGTTCGGAGTCTCTATAAATTGTCTATGACTTGATTGCACTTAACAACAATAACAAACAACAATCACCACAAACAGTCATTAAGAATCCCTGGCAGCATAGTCCTTCATGGACTGGGATGCCTGAATTGACTCAATAGAAGCAGGTTTTAGGGTAAAGGTCCATGAAACATTACATGTCACAAACAAAAAAGAATCCAGCTCTTGGTTTTGAACAGTTTCAGAGACTGATTGAAAAAAAGGACAATTAAGTGGGTGATGATATGAGTGAAGAATGGTTTTGTATTCATAGTAAAAAAGATCATTTCAAGATTCATCAGGAAGTAAAATGCTATAAACAACAAAATATTATTCAATCACGTGCAAGGAAGAGCTGTTTATAAAACTTGTGTATATATACATACCAATGACTAGAGCCCAAGGTGAGGAAATTGAGAATTTCTGCCAACTTCTGCAGTTTTAAATCGACTGAGGATGCAATGAAATTACAAACAATAATGGAATTATAAACAATAAATGGTGACAGAAACAGAAAAGTTGGAAATAAAGAAGTGTCAGTGGTTGAAAATAATAAAGTTGGTGACAGAAATGAGACTGGAGACAGAATGAATTCTGAACCACAAGGATTTATTCATTGCAAACACCTTTTTTAAAAAAACACAAATGAAGGCTATTTACATGAAACTTCCCTGACGAACTACACAGGAATCAGACTAACTACATCTTTGGAAGAAATTGTTGGAGCAGCTCAAACAGCAGTCAAAACTAGGTCAGGTACTGACAATGAAATAGATCTTTCCTAACTCATGTCCACGTTCAAAATTAAGCTGAAGAAAATGAAAACAAAGCCACAGAACCAAAATCTGATGTTTAATCAACTCCACCTCAATTTAAAAATCATCTCATAAATAGCTTTGAGGCATTGAACATTAATAATCTAAGACCAGATGAGTTGTGGGATGACATCAATGACACCATCCATGAAGAAAGCTAAATGTTATAAGCAAAACATGAGAGGAAGAAAACACCAAAGTGGATGGCAGAAGAGACTCTGAAAATTGCACTAGTATTGTGAAAACAAAACAAAAATAGGAAATGCCAAAATAAAAGAGATAAAAAGAAGATTTCAAAGTGCAATTCAAGAGATAAAGCAAAGTATTGTAGTGACAGATACAAAGAGCTGGAGTAAGAAAATAAAAAAAATTCTCTCAGCATTTCTAAAGTTGGAAAACCAAATTGAAACCGTAAGTGCTATGAACAATATATTAAATGATTAATGAAGGATCAAAGGAGGATAGCAGAAATTCATAAAATCACTGTATCAGAAAGAATTGGTTAACAAAAATGGAATCATTTCAGAAAGTAGCATATGACCAAGAACCAATGATGAAGGAAGAGATTCAAGCAGCACTTAAGGCATTGGCAATAGAAATAAGGTCCCAGGATGATGGAATACCTTTTGATATGTTCCAACAAACAAATTCAGCCGTCAACCTGCTAATCAGGTTATGCCAAGAAATCTGAAAGACATCTATCTACCAGGCCAAATGCCTGGAAGAGATCCATATTTGTTTCGTTCTGAAAAATGGTGATCAAACAGAATGTGGAAATTATTGATCAATATTATTAATATGTGATGAAAGCAAAGTCTTTCCAAAGATTATTAAAAAACAGCTAGCACACTGTATCAGCAGAGAGCTGCCAAAAAGTTCACGCCATAGCACCAGAGATATCATTGCTGGGGTCACATGGATCTTGGCTGAAAGCAGAGGATACCAGAGTGATGGCTAAGTGTGTTTAATGCAAAGATATTTGTATGTTGTTTGTTGTTGTTATGTGCCATAGAGTCGTTTGCAACTCATAGTGACCCTAT
Organism: Elephantulus edwardii; assembly: GCF_000299155.1. Lineage (NCBI taxonomy): Eukaryota > Metazoa > Chordata > Mammalia > Macroscelidea > Macroscelididae > Elephantulus > Elephantulus edwardii. The sequence continues at coordinate 2,533,815 of NW_006399893.1, read as the reverse complement.
GTACAAGAGCTCTAAACGCTGTCAACAAATTACGGCTAATATTGAGAAGAGTGATGATCTCAGAACACTTAATTGTGCTCACGGGAAACTTATACCTAGAGCAAGAGGCTGTTATCCAGAGAAAGAAAACATTGCATGGATTAGGGTCAAGAAAGGTGTGCTTTAGGGCTGTATCCTTTCTCAATTTTATTCAATCTATATGCTGAACAAATCATATCGGGAGCAAGACTTTAAGAAGAATGTAGCATCAGAATCAGAGAAAGAGATATTAACATCTTGCATTTTGTAGATGACACAATCTTGCTTGCTGGAAGTGAGGAAGACTTGAATTGCTTCCTTCAGTAGGTCAAAGAAAACAGCATCCAATATGATTGCACTTCCACATCAAAAGAACTAAACAGGCAACATCATTTAGATGGAGAAAAGACTGAAATTGTCTATAATTTCACCTTACTTGGATTCATAATCAACATCCTTGGTATCATCAGTCAAAAAATCTAAAGAAGTAAGAGGCAGGGAAAATCTGTTCTTAGAGAAGTCTCCAAATTTCTGAAGAGTAATGATGTCAGTTTAAAGACTAAGGTGTACCTGATTCAAGCCATGGTCTTCCATAGCAATTGTTTACTACACATCTGAAAGTTGGATAATGACTAAGGAGGCCAGAAGAAGAAATGACTTTGAATTATGGTTTTGGAGAATTGTACTAACTAACTAACCAGTGGACTTCCATAAGAACAAACAAGTCTGTCTTGGAGAAAGTACCGTGTGAAACTTTACCTCACATACTTTGAACATAAAGTTGTTAAGAGGGGCCAGTCCTTACAGTAGGGCATCAAGCTTAGAAAGCTGGAGAGAAAGATCCTCAGTAAGGTGGACTGGCACAGTGACTAACAATGGGCTCGAGTATATAAGAAATGACTAGGATGGCATGACAAGAGCCCAGTTCAGATCCATTGTTATAAGATCACCATGAGGAACAATCAACTATACGGCTCATAGCAACAACATTTGGTTGCAGCATGCAGAGAAAGAAATGAGGACAGTCAACAGTGAAAATGCTGTTGGTAACAGATCAAACTAGTTAGGAAAAATGCAATGGTTATTCACTCAGTGGGGAATGACATAGCAGGGGATGTCAGAGCCTACAAAAGAGAGCAATTGCTCTGAGCTGCAAGGAAAAGAGAAGGCAGCTGAGTATTTTAAGACTCTCAGGTCACCTTCCTTATTTAGAATTGTTCTTTTCCTTTCAGACTATTCCACGCCCAAAGATTATAGAATTATAATCCCGAATTTTATTTTGTGAAAAAGTGCACTTTTCTCATTATTTCCAAAACAGTAGTATTATTTTTGTCTTCCTTTTATTTTTTACAAGTCACACACACACACACACACAAAGCAAACAGCAGCAAACACAATCTATTGCAAACTCAAAGCCATGAGCTTGAATTCTCTTATTTAGGCCATCTCCACTTCTCTAAGCTGCTGCTGGCTAAGGCAAATAATTCCAGATAGCAATTTGAAGGACTGCTGAAGGCAATTAACAAACTCCAAACCAAAATAATCTCATTTCATTCTCAGCCAAAACAAACTCATTAGTGACTGTGAGGTTCTACTTTCTTCCAAGCCAGTGTAACCTTTCAGGGAAAAGGCTGCTATTATGGCTGAGGTGGTTTCAAGACAAAAAAGGTAAAGAAGGGATGTGGGAAAGTTCAAATCAAAACCGAAAAACAGCTTCTGGTCAGGGTGAGAAAATGTAACCGACTTGAAAATATTCTCCCTTAAAACATTTAGGTACTGTTTATATTCAGACATCTCATAATCAGTTTAGCTGGGAAGCTGAATTCAAGAAAACAATACTGCTTAGTAAAATATATCAACTGAGGCCAAGTAAAAGCTTACAAACAGATTTCTAAGACTCTGTTTTACCTAATAAGATTATGAAAAAAATTACTAGTACATCTAATGTTATGACTATGTATTTTAGGGCAGGGGAGAACTGAAAATTGATGCATGAGGACAATGCTAAAACTGAAGTCACTCTTCTCCTTGATGGAAATTATTTAATCTCTCTCTCTCTATTTCTCTCTCTATCCCTCTTTCTCTCACATCTTTCTTCTCTGGTTTCTTGGCATCTTAAAAGCCCTCTTTTTTAATATTTCTTTAATTTAATTTAGTTTGTTTATTTTTCATTTCAATGAACATCTACAGAGATTTTGGAATTCCATTCATTCATTGTTGCACCCTTCTCCCCG
>NW_006399893.1:2508030-2531088 GCF_000299155.1 Elephantulus edwardii | reverse complement strand
TGTCATTTATGGTCTCTTTAGGGTATATTCCCAGTAGTGGAATTGCTGGGTCAAATGGTATCTTTATTTGCAACTTTTTGAGAAAGTGCCACAATGCTTTCCACAGTGGTTGCACCATTTTACACTCTCACCAACAGTGAATAAGGGTTCCAGTGTCTCCACAACCTCGCCAGCATTTGTTGCTTGCTGTTCTGTTAAATTTTGTTAGTCTTACTGGAGTGAGATGATATTTCATGGTTGTCTTGATTTACATCTCGCTCAGGGCTAGGGATTTTGAACATTTCTTCATGTGCTTGAAAAGTCCTCTTGATAGTACATGCTGGTGTCTTGAAGGAGCATATGTAACTCTTGAGAGCTGAAGAAACATTTACTGGCAGCAAATGACTGCATTTAAAATATGAAGTAGTGTATACCAGAAAATGACTGTGTAAAACCTCTGGCTTTTGGTTTTGTGCAATGAGAGAAAATTACAGGCAAATTTACTATTTTTTGCATATTAATTAGAGGTTTATTTTTCTTGATGACTGACTTATTTTTCAAGAAAATACCTTCATTTCAGGTACAGTGCAGGACAGGCATGTGTTAGAGCGACCCTAAAGGAGCCATGGTTGGCATATGTTGAGCTGCTAAGTAATAGGTAGTCAGTTCGAATCCCTTAACTGCTCTGAGGAAGAAGAAGGAAAACCTCTTATCATGATTGATAGCTTTGGAAATACGGTGAAGAATTACTAAGATAATTTTTTTCTCAGAAAAAACTACTTACATCTCATAAACCATATTCATTAAGAGAAATGTGCAAAGGGTTTGTCAGAGACTCTAATAATCTACCCTAAACCCACTGATGTCTAGTCAATTTCAGCTTAGAACAAATACTTTTGTTTTTTGAACTTATATAAGAGTCTGCAAGTACATAACTTCTTTGTGTATGCTTACACTGGTTTTGAGGAATGGTATTGGTATTATCCTGGATTTGCAGAATGCAGAATTCACTTTTCTTAAAAATCCCTCCTTGTTAGAAATGAACTCTTTGAAAGATGAAGCAATGATAGATTATTTGGATGAATCTGAGGAGGAGGAGGGTAACAACCATGCTGCAGATGATTCTACCTGACTTGTAAAATCTGACGTTCATTTTGATGGTAACAACTATAGTATTGCGATGGTATTAGGGAGTGATGAAACAATCAATACTGCAGAGCACAAGTGTTGAACTAGATGGTGTACATGATGAAAGTGAAGAAACTGGGGGGAAATGGCTTGTTTTTAATAAGATCCTTTTTTTTTTAAAGATCTACCTTGAAAAGAAAATGAACTTGCTTCAATACTATAACAAAGTTTACTCAGCTTTGAGCCATGAAGATACAAAATAGATTCTTATTTATTGTCTGCTGTAAGGAACTGTTGAGTTGGTGCTCAATGACATGACTCTACAATATACAACAAAATGAAGCTCTCTCCGATGTTGGGCCATCATAACAATCTCTACTGTGATTAAGCCCATTGTTGCAGTCACTGTATAAATCTATTTCCTTTGTGCCATCCCATTTCTTTTTCACTGGCTTTTTACTTATCCAAGCATGATGTTCTCCAGCACCTGGCCTCCCCTACCATCTTTGCTTCCAAGGAGCATGGTGGCTGTCTTCTTCCAAGACAGTTTTGTTTGCTCTTTGGCAGCCCATGGCAAAATCAGTACTTTTTTTCCAACACCACATTTCACTGGCATCAATTCTCCTTTATTATATTTTTTTAGTTGGTACTTACTAAAAGTTTTGCAGTGGTCAGAACAGAGCAAGGAAACACTTCATGGTTCATTTTCAAGCTATATGCAGAACAGATCACTCAGGAGGCTGGGCTGTATGAGGAGGAATGTGACATAAAGATTGGAGGAAGACTCATCAACAACCTCCATTATGCAGATGACACAACCCTGCTTGCTGGAACTAAGGAGGACCTTAAGCACTTCTGCAGAACATTAAGGACTGCACCCTTCAATATGGATTGAAACTCACTATCAACAAAACAAAGAGTTTCACCACTCGGCCGATTGGCAGCATTACGATAGATGGGGAAGAGACTGATATTGTTAACAGCATTCATTTGCTTGACTCCACAATCAACACTCTTGGTACCAGCAGCCAGGAAATCAAGAGACAAATTGCATTGGGAAAGTCTTCTGTCAGGGAAATCTTCAGAGTACTGAAGAGCAATGAGGTCAGTATGGAGACTAAGGTGTGCCTGATTCAGGTCATAGTCTTAGTGATTGCTTGCTATGCATCAGAGAGCTGGACAATGGCTAGGAATGAGAGAAAGATAATTGATGCTTTTGAGCTGTGGTGCCAGAGAAGAGGGTTGAATATACCATGGATTGTAAGGAGAACAAACAGGTTCATCCTAGAGAGGGTGAAACTAGGTTGTTCCATGGAGACAAGGATTGTGGGGCTTCGTCTGACATACTTTGGTCATGCTGTAAGGAGACCAGTCCTTAGAGAGGGACATTATGCTTCAAATGGTGGAGGGATAGAAAAAGAGAGGAAGACTATTGATGAGATACAGTGACTAGGGTAATGAGGGTAGGTGTGCCAGGGACAGTAAAGTTGGAACAGGATAGAACAGATTTCAGAGCTATTGTACATAGGATCGCTATGAGTCGCAAGTGACTTGATGGTACATAACAATAACTTCCTAAAGAGATTTTGGAAATTGTTGTTATGTGCAATCTTCACTACTTATTATCTATTTTTACAAACACATGAAACAAATGAAAATACTATGGCTTTGGGAAAGTGTGTCTTAGTCTTTAAAGGAACCTTCCTGCTCCTTAGCACTTTAGACAGGTCCTTGACTATAGATTGGACCAAGAAATGTCTTTTGATATCTTGACTGCTGCTTACCTAGGTCTTGGTTGTGGATCCAAGCAAAAAGAAATCCTTAACAACATCAATCTTTTCCTCATTTATCATGATCTTACTAGTTTTCAGGATGTGTGTGTGTACATGTGTATGTGTGTGTGTTTGCGTATTTTAATGTTGAAATGTAATCCGTACTGAAGGCTATAGAGTTAGATATTCTTCAATAAGTACTTTAAGTCTTTTGACTTTCACCAAAGTTATGTCATTTGTATATTGTAGGTTATTGATAAATGCCCTCTCATCTTGATGTCATACTCTTCTTCACTTACTTCAGGTTCTCAGATTGCTTGCTCAGCATCCATACTGAACACAATAAAAACATAATATTGCCCCAAAAGACAGCCTAACCTCATAGCATCTGCTTGTGCTTGCTACACATCTGAGAAATGTATAATGAATGAGGGTGAAAAAAGAATAATCAATGTAACTGTGGTGATGGAGAAGAGTATTGATCATACCCCAGACTTTCAAGAAAACAACAGTTCTATTCTGGAGATGGTGAAACCAGGTTGCTCCTTGGATGCAAGGATTTTGAAGGTCTGACATATGTTGGGACTATTGTCAGGAGACACCAATCATTAGAGAGAGACATCATGCTTAGAAAGGTACAGAGTCAGTAGAGGAGAGAAAGACCCTGGATGAGATAGATTGACACAGTGATTGTGGCAATTGTCTAGATGTGTCAGAGACGATGAGGTTGGCTCAGGATAGCGGAATGTTCAGAAATATTCTTCACAGGGGTGCCATGAGTTGTAATAGACTTGATGGCACATAAAAACAACCAATTAAGACAATCACTGCTGTGCATATAACCTTGAAGGGAATATATGTCTTTTTGGATCTCATATAACTGACACCCAACCCTACTTGGGTGTTACTTTTGTTGCTGAATTTGTGACAAGAAATTACAAAGAATATGCACCGCCCCTTTTACTAGTTATATATTTCTACAATCATGTTCTCTTATACAGTATTTGTCCTTATGGACTGAATTAGATGACTTAGCATAATACTCTCCAGTCCCTTCTAAGTTAGGTAACTGTTGTTGTTGTTATGTGTCGTCGAGTCGCTTGTGACTCATAGTGACCCTATGTACAACAGCCCTAAATTCCGCTCTGTCCTGTGCCAATCCCACTGTCTCTGACACTCCCATCCCAATTATCCCAGTCACTGAATCAATCCACCTCATAGAGGGCCTTCCTCTCCTGCGCTGTCCCTCTACCCTCCCAAGCATGATGTCCCTCTGTAAGGACCAGTCTCTCCTCACAACATGTCCAAAGTACATTAGACGGAGCCTCAGAATCCTTGCCTCCAAGGAGCCACATGGTTTAACCCTTTCCAGGACAAATCTGTTTGTTTTCCTAGCAGTCCATGGTATTCTCAATACTCTTCTCCAGCGCCACAGATCAAAGGCATCAATTCTACTTCTATCCTTCTTGGTCATTGTCCAACTCTCTGATGCATAACAAGTGATTGTAAAGACCATGGCCTGTATCAGATGCACCTTGGTCTCCAGAGACACACCATTGCTCTTCACCACTTTGGAGAGGTCCCTAACAGCAGAACAGGAAATGGCAAAAAATAAGGCTCCAGGAATAGATGGTATGCCAATTGAAATATTTCACTTAACAGATGCTGCCCTGGACGTGCTCACCAAGTCGTGCCAAGAAATCTGGAGAACAACCACTTGGCCAACTGACAGGAAGAGATCGATATTTGTTCCTATCCCAAAGAAAGGCGACCCAACCGAATGTGGAAACTACAGAACAAGTTCACTGATTTCACATGCAAGCAAGATTTTACTGAAGATTACCCCAAAACGACTGGAACAGCACATGAACAGAGAACTACCAGAAGTCCAGGCTGGGTTTAGAAAGGGTCGTGGTACTAGAGATATTGTAGCTGATGTTAGATGGATCTTGGCTGAAAGCAGGGAATACCAGAGGAATAGTTGGTACTTACTAAAAGTTTTGCAGTGGTCAGAACAGAGCAAGGAAATACTGTATGGTTCAAAATTGGGAAGGGCGTATGCCAGGGATGCATCCTATCTCCATACCTTTTCAACCTATATGCAGAACAGATTATCCGGGAGGCTGGGCTCTATGAGGAGAAATGTGGGGTCAAGATTGGTGGAAGATTTATCAACAACCTGCGTTATGCGGATGATACAACCTTGCTTGCTGAAACTGAAAAGGACCTGAAGTGCCTGCTGCAGACTGTCAAGGACTGGACCAATTGGCAGCATCAGGATGGATGGTGAAGAGATTGAGATTGTACACAGCTTTAGTTTGCTTGGCTCCATAGTCAACAGTCTTGGCACCAGCAGCCAAGAAATTAAAAGGCGCATTGCCATGGGAAAAAGTTAGGCAATAATCTACAAAATCTTAACTCCTGAATGCTGTGTAGTATTCCATCGTGTTAATGTATCATAATTTATCAATCCGTTCTATTGTGTTTGGATCTTTGGGCTGTTTCCATGTTCTTGTGATGTTTATTAACACTGCTATGAACATTGCTGTGTAAGTTGTCCTTTATGTCTCAGTTCACAGGTGGGTTGGGGCGGGCAGTGGCGGGATCTGGTGTGAGGGGCAACATATAGGAACTTTGTAGGCAATCTAGTTTGAATTACAAAAATAAAAAAAAAGAGTGGCAATAAATTTTTTAAAAAAATCTAATTTGCATGACCAGAAAAAAATTAATGAGATGAAAAAAGAAAAGAATACACACTGCAAAGACAACTCAAAAGTTAGGTACAATGGAGAACCTAGTTGTGATAAGCTTCACAAACTGAGCTTGATTATCAATGCTCTCTCTCAAGAGTTACCTGAAAGACGTGTATGTGCTTTCTTTTTTTTCATGTATTTATTTTAATTGAGATTTTAATGAAAGTTTATAGAGAACTTGGATTTCCATTCATTCATCATTCCCCATTTTCCTCCCTGAGCCCAGTTCACTTTTCTCTTTGGGAAAAAAAAATCTTTCATTGTTGTACAATCTCTCCCCCTCCCCAGTCCACTTTACTTTGCTGCTCTTATTCTCGACTGTTGTCATGGAAATAATACTTAATCATATATTCCTTAAGAGGAATGTGCTTTTAAATGTGATGACAGTTAATCAAAGCATGGTGTCACAAATGACCATTCAACAACAAAAAATAGTATATACAAATGAAGCCTATCAGGTCGAGCTACATAATTTGGTACTTTAGGACTTGTTAACCTACTTTGGAAATCAGTTTCACATCTATTTTCCTTCCCTCCCCATTCAGGGATAAAAAGAAAAGGGGAAAAAAAGTACAGATTGTGACTCAACTCACTACATTCCTGAAGATATAATCCATTCAACCATACTCACAAGAGCATAGCTTTTGATATTCTTTTCCTTCTACTATTTGATAAAAATTATACAGGGGGCTATCCTGGTGGCCTAGTGGCAAGAAGGTGCACTGCACTCCTCAAGACACACAGTTCAAGGCCACCAGCCACTCCGTGAGAGAAGGATGGGCAATCTCTTCCCATGTGATTAACTGCCTCTGAAAACCCACTGGAGAGTCAGTTATGGTTTGGTTCTGACCCAACGGAAAGACAACAGTAACAACAACATAATGTGTTGTCATTATGAGTCAATAGAAAGGAGCAATCCTTGTTGTTGAGTCAATTCAAACTCATAGCAAATCTATAGAACAGAATAGAACTTCCCCACAGGCTTTCTAAGCAGTTAATGGGTCTGAACCACTGACCTTTTGATTAGCAGCCCAACTCTGAACCACTGTATCACCAGAGTCCCTTGAAACTGTTGCAATAGAAGATAAATTACAGTGGGACAAATTTTTATTTCATGTGAAAGGGTATGTGTTGATTGTAAGTGGTCGGAAAATAAAACTATGATAGTTATGTCAATGTTCCACAATTCAAAGGACACCACTGTCAATAGAAAGAACAAAGAAAATTCCCCCTCAGTAATTGTTTGCCCAGAAGCAGGTGCAGACTACAACCCAATTATAGGAGAAGTGGACCACTTTGACCAGAAGCTAGAACGTATTCAAGTGGAAGACACTCTCTCAAATGGTGGCAGCAATTGCTGAATTTCCCTACTGACTCCAGCATTATATATAGTTTTAAAATTTGGAACTACAATAATGAGAACTGTAACAGCAGTGGCAGATGTGCCCAACCTCCTTTAAGGCTCACTCTCACTTTAAAGGTACTGTATGCCAGGTACTCAAATGAAGAGGAAGGCAATTTCTTAGTGAAAAAACAAGCCAGAGTACGACTTTCACAGATTAAAAAGTATTTACCTACCATGGAATCTAGAAGGTAGCATTAAAAAGGAGACACAGTCAACACTTATATAGTGTCAGTGCAGAATGTCCTTTTTTTGTTAAAAAGTTGCACACAATAAAATTAAATTTCTGTAACAATTTTTTTCATGTGTCATCTCATTTATCCTACCAACAAAGTCCAGTGGGAAAAAGATGTCCCACATAGTGTTTTAATGCTTTTGAATTATAGTGTTGGAGAAGAGTATGGAATGCCACATAGACCGCCAAAAGGACAAATTAGAGATGTCCTGAAGAAAGTACTGCCAAGGTGATCCTTGGAGGCAAAGAAGACAAAGTTTTGTCTCACATACCTTGGGCATGTTGCATGACCCATAGCTAACCTTCCAGTGCAATTTCAGAGGTAGTAAATAGCATGGGAGTTGATGGCCTTTCTTTCAGAGAGAAACTCATGGCTTTAGGTGGACTGTGCAAATCCTTACTACTAAATTGCTAGACATACCTTAGGCATGTGGCTAACAAAGGCTATTCCTTAGAAAGGGATATTATACTTGGAAAGATGGAAAGCCAATGAAATAAAAATCACCAATGAGATGGACTGACACAGGGAATGAAACAATGAGATCAATTATGTCAGAGATGATGAAGATGGCACAGGATAGGAAAAGGTTCCAATATGTTGTTCATAGGATTACGATGAGTTGTACTTGACTCGACAGCACCTAACAACAAAAAACATCTTCCCTAATAAAAATGTTAGAGACTCAATGAATTAGCATGAATTTCAACTGTGAAAAATAAGTGAGTTTTACACACAAAAATAATTCAGTCTAGGGAATTAAAGTCTTTATTCAAATTAAAGGACCTTAAACCATATTAGGTTTTTGTTTTGTTTTGGTTAGGTTTGTTTTTTGTTTTTTGTTTGTTTTTTTAGTGTGCTGGACATTCCAATATAATACCACTGACAAAAATCTCTTTCACATTTAATTAAATCTAAACTGACTGAACAAGCAAGAATTCATTTATGTGATACCAAGTAGTTAATGAAATTATTTTCATAGAGTGAGGAGAAACTGAAAAGGTTAAATATATGTATAAATTTTTTATTCACTCACATTTTTAAAATGGATCCAATAGAAGAAAAAAAGAGAAGCAAAGGTAGTTTTACTTTTTTGCAAGACATTTCAAAATACAAGTCCATAATTTCTTTAACCTGAAGATTCAGGCTAATTTTAAAACTCAACCCCATCTTTCCTTAATTTTAGAAGATAGTTCACTCTTCTTTAATTATAGAAAAAGACAGAAGCTGGCCCATATTCTCTGTACAACCTTCAGGCATAGGAAGCCTATCAAGTATCTCCCATCAAAGAGAAATGCCCCTTAGTTCTTCAGAGTCTTTAATTAAATAATTAACCATCTTTCTAACATTTTCAGGAAGATAGACTCAAAGAGTTATAAATATTAGATACTTTTATAACTAGAAGGGAACTCAGAGATTACTTACTTCAGGGGCTAGCAATTGTTGAACTTTCAAGATCAGCCTTTGGACTCATATGTTTGATGTGAATAGCCTTTAAAAGTAATACTTTGAAAACATATATTTGGGAGAAGTGCTTATTCTAATTTTACATAAGTCCCACCAGTGTCAGCTGCATTACTCCTATCCTATAAATACATTTACCATTCTGCTTCATATTATTCTCTGATTTTGGCAGACCTCTTTTCAGACATGAAAAAAACAACTTCCAAAATTGAGGCAAACAATTAAAGGAAAAGTGAGAATAAAGACTACCTGATAGCCTGTCTAGTTTTCTACTGCACAACCTTCTTAAAAGGCATATACATTAAAAATGGTTCCTATCCATATACATTAAAAATGGTATCCAGGATGATGGATGATGGGAAGGATACAAAAAGTGTCTGATACAATCCCATGATCTAGACAGAACCTTATGGTAAAGCAAGAAAGATATGATAAATGCACATCTAAAATTAGTGCCCTGTGGTGCAACCATTCTAGAAGGCAGTTTGACATTTCCTCAAAAAGTTAAACACAGAAATTGTACATGACTCTGTTATTACACTGCTAAGAATATACCCCAAGGAAGTTATAACTGTGTCACAAATAGAGATAGATACACCTATGTTCATAGTTACATTATTCAGAAGAGAAAGAATATGGAAACAGCTAAAATGCCCATTAACAAAGGAATGGATTGAGAGATTATGCTATAGTCACACAATAGAATACAATGCAACACTAAGGAATAGTAACTTTGCATGCAAGAGTCTAGAGAATATTCTGCTGAGTGAACTAATGCAGTCTCATAAGTTCAAATACTGCAGGAGACTGTTGTTGTTATGTGCCGTCGAGTCATTTGCAACTCAGAATGACCCTATGTACAACAGCCCTAAACAGTGCTCTATCCTGTGCCAATCTCATTGCCTCTGACACACCCATCCCGATTACCCCAGTCACTGAATCAATCCACCTCATAGAGAGTCTTCCCCTCCTGCTCTGTCCCTCTACTCTACCCATCATGATGTCCCTCTCTAAAGACTTGTCTCTCTTTACAACATGTCCAAAGTATGTCAGACGAAGCCCCAGAATCCTTGCCTCCAAGAAGCAGCCTGGTATAATCCTCTCTATGATGAATCTGCTTGTTTTCGTGGCAGTCCATGGTACATTCAATACTCTTCTCTAGCACCACAGCTCAAAGGCGTCAATTCTCCTTCTATCCTCCCTAGTCATTGTACAACTCTCTGATGCATAACAAGTGATTGCAAAAACCATGGCCTGTATCAGGCGGACCTTAGTCTCCAGAGAGAAACCATTGCTCTTGAGTACTTTAGAGAGGTCCCTAACCACAGACTTTTCCATCGCAATACATTTTTTTTATTTCCTGACTGCTGGTGCCAAGAGTGTTGAACGTGGAGCCCAGCAAACTGAAGCTGTGAACAATCTCAATCTCTTCGCCATCCATCCTGATGCTACCGATTGGTCCAGTGGTGAGAATTTTTTGTCTTCTTGACATTGAGCCTCAGTCCATATTGAAGGCTGCAGTCCTTGGCCCTCTGCATTAAGTGCATGAGGTCCTCCTCAGTTTCAGCGAGCAAGGTTGTGTCATCTGCATAACGCAGATTGTTGATAGATCGTCTACCAATCCTAATGCCACGCTTCTTCTCATAGAGCCCAGCCTCTCGGATAATCTGCTCTGCATACAGGTTGAAAAGGTATGGAGATAGGCCACATCCCTGAAGTACACCCTTCCCAATTTTGAACCATGCAGTGTTGCCCTGCTCTGTTCTGACGACTGCCTCTTGGTCCAAGTATAGGTTTCGCATTAGCACGATTAAATGTTCTGGGATTCCCATTCTTCTCAGAGTCAGCCACAGTTTGTTATGATCCACGCAGTCAAATGCCTTTGCATAATCAATGAAACACAGATAGACATTCTTCTGGTATTCTCTATTATTGTAAAAATAGAAGGATAACTAGTTAAGATGTGTATAAATGTCCAGAAGGGGAAAGGGAGAGGGGGAAGGTGGTGGGAAAAGGGGAAAGATGGAAATCACTAGATATAGTGTAGTGGGTGGACTGGGGTGAGTGTTTAGGAGTGAGAAAGACTCAATGGGAATTCTAAATGATAGGTAACAACATGCATAACTCAACAGTAATAAAGTATATAACTATGATTGATTATATGAAACAAAGTCCTCACATATGAAACACAATATAAATGAATGATTGTATGCAATTAAAAAAAATAAATAAAATTAGTGTCCAGTAGATGACATATTGTTCTAGGAGTCCATGGTGTAAGAAGACAGCTCAATGTTATTGCTACTAAAAAAGATTACAAAAGTTCAGTTTTGGTTTTTATTAATAATTTTTTAAAATTTTAATTATGATTTTAATAAAACTTTACATAAATATTAAATTTTCATTCATTCACTGTTGCACATTTTACTCCCTCTCCTTCCCCTCCCCCAGTTCACTTTTCTTTTAAATATTTATTCATTGTTGCACAATTACTTCCCTCCCACCCAGTCCTCTTTGCAATGTACCTCTTATTCTAGGCTGTTGTCATACATGTAATTCATTATCATATATTCCTTTCAAATGGGTCTTTCCTCCATTTGCTCTGATGCACCATTCATCTGTCCTTTCTTATTCTATTCTCCTCCCAATTCCCTATATCATACCTGCTTTATTACAGTGGTGCTATTCGGTATTTGTCCTTTTGTGACGGAGATATTTGACTCAGCATAATGTTCTCCAGGGTCACCTATGTAATATTATGTGTATTATTTTTCAGTGTTGTGTAGTGTGCCATTCTATCCATTCATTTTTTGATGGACACTTGGGTTGCTTCCAACTCTTTGTTATTGTAAATAATGCAGCAATAAACATGGGTATTCTTATATCTGTTTGGATGGCAGTTCTTGTTTCTTTATATTCCCAGTAGTGGGATTGCTGGATCAAATGGTATTTCTATTTTTAACTTTTTGAGAAAGTGCCAAACCACCGTCCATAGTGGTTGCCCATGTGACATGGGTTCCAATCTCTCCACAATCTTGCCAGCACTTAATTGTTTTCTGCTTTGTTGAATTTTGCTATCGTTGCTGGAATGGGATTATAACTCATAGGTATTTGTTGGGGTTTTTTTTCCATCTTTATGGTAGGTAAGGATTTTAAGCATTTTTCATGTTTATTTATCATCTAAAGTCTTCATATCCTGTGCCCATTCTGAAACATATAGATCAAAGGAATAAAATTGAGAACCTAGAAATCAGATCATCTAAATATGCTTAACTGAGTTTTGACAAGGAGATGAAATCAGTTTAAGTGAGGAAAACAAAAGTCTTTTTAACAAATGGTGCTGGAAGATTGGAAAACCATCTGAAGAAAACTCGAGCAATACCTATATCTCACATCATACACAAAAACCAACACAAAGTAGATCAAAGACATAGGAGTAAATTCAAAGACTCTTCACTAGAGAAAAGCATGGAGGAAGTCTAGAAACCCTAATCCATATTATGAACAGTCTTCCAAACAAACTGAAAAAACCTACAACCAAGAGACAATAACCTTGAGAAAAATGGGAATTGCAGACATCTGATTGTGCTCATGTGAAATTTATACTTGGACTAGGAAGCAGTCATCAGAACAGAGCAAGGAAACACTGCATGTTTCAAATTCAGGAAAGGAGTGCATCAGAGATTAATCCTGTTTCCATACATTTTCAATATGTATGTGAAATGGATCATTCAGGAGGTTGGGCTTTATGAGGAAGACTGTGGCATCAGGATTGGAGGAAGACTCAACAACAAACTGCATTACACAAATGACACAACCTTGCTTTCCAAAACTGAGGAGGTCCTCAAGTGTTTGCTGCACAAAGTCAAGGACATTAGTCTTCAATATGGATTGAAGCTTAACATCAAGAAAACAAAGATTTTCACCTCTGGGCGAATTAGGAGCACCATGGTAGATGAAGAGACCGAGATTGTTAACAGTTACTTAGCTCCATTATCAACACTCTTGGCACCAGTGGTCAGTAAATCAAAAGAGGAATTGCACTGAGAAAAATCTGCTGCCAGAGTGCTGAAGAGCCAATGATGTCAGTCTAGAGATTAATGTGGGCCTGACCCAGGCCATAGTTTTTGCAAGTACTTGTTATGCATCAGAGAGCTGGACAATGACTGAGGATGACAGAAAAATAATCAATTCCTTTTAACTGTGATGCCAGAAAAAGAGTATTATTGAATATGCCTAGGCCTTACAAGAGAAAAAAGAGGTTTGTCCTGGAGAGGGTGAAACCAAACTGCTCCCTGGAGGGAAAGATTTTGAAACTCTATCTGACATACTTTGGGCATGCATCCAGAAGAACCAGTCCTTGGAGAAGGACATCATGCTTGGAAAGGTGGAGGAACATTTCAGGAGAGGAAGCTACAGGATGAGATGGATTGACACACTAACTTAGGTGGGTGTGCCAAAGACAGTGAGACCAGCTCAGAATAGGGCAGGATTCAGAGCTGATGTGCAGAGTTGCTAAGAGTTGCAGGCGACATGATAGCACATAACAACAGCAACAAGACCATGAGTAATTGACAGCTGCTGCACAATCAGCACCTGGCCTGACTTTGACTGATGACATTGAGCTTCTCCAATAATTCTATGTTCAGGGGTAGTCAAGTTGATCCTTGTGCAGGTCGCTCAGTCAAGGTCCATGTGTAAAGTCACAGTTTTTGTGGGTTTTTTAAAGGTTATGTTATGAATAAATATAATTGAATGTATAAAATGTAATCATTCAATCATTCATTTAATGAAAAATATACTTTAAGACTCCCATTCCTTCAAAATTTTGAATACCTGTCACCAATAATAATTAATGCATATTGACTGAATGTTTTGTCAATTTCAGACTGCAAAAATATGTTGCTTGTGGTTCTTGTTTGCTGTCTAGTTGGAGCCGATCCATAGCTGACCCTCCAGGGGGTTTTCAGAGGCAGTAAATGGGAGTTGAAGAGATTGCCTATCCTTTTTCCAGAAAGTTGCTGGCAGCTGATGGATTTGAACTGCCTGCTTTTGATATTGCAGAACATGTCTTCTTTGGCTTTAGTTGTAAGTGCATTTATTTGGATAATAGTCTTATTACCAAGTCTTACTTGCATGAATATGGATAGTATCTTGTCACCCACAACGTTATACATCAGGATCGAACTTGGTATATTTAATTACAAATTCAATACCATTTTTCTTTCATTTTTAAATTTCTGTCCCAATAGATCACATGACTGTTTGATTCAAAGTGGTCCATCGTCATGCATTTCATTTCCTTTTTTACAACATTCAATTCTCCTACGTTCATACTTCACACATTCACGCTCCAATTATTATTGGTCGTTTACTGCTGTTTCTCCTTATTTTGAGTGACTTCTCCTCTGGGCTCTCCGTCTA
The DNA here is from genome assembly GCF_000299155.1 of Elephantulus edwardii. Classification (NCBI taxonomy): domain Eukaryota; kingdom Metazoa; phylum Chordata; class Mammalia; order Macroscelidea; family Macroscelididae; genus Elephantulus; species Elephantulus edwardii. The sequence goes on along the minus strand of NW_006399893.1, from coordinate 2,516,933 downwards.
ATAAAAAACCTACCAGCATACCTCTGTTTTCAAAGGCCTGTTATTTTGGAAGTGGATAACTAATCCTTCTTCCTGTTTTTGTTGTTGTTATGTGCCATCAAGTCGCTTGCAACTCATAGCGACCCTATGTACAACAGCCCTAAGCTCTGTTCTGTCCTGTGCCAATCGCACTGCCTCTGTCACTGAATCAATCCACCTCATAGATGGTCTTCCCCTCCTGTGCCGTCCCTCCACCCTCCCAAGCATGATGTCCCTCTCCAAGGACCTCTCCCTCCTTACAACATGTCCAATGCATGTCAGACGAAGCCCCAGAATCCTTGCCTCCAAGGAGCAGCCTGGTTTAACCCTCTCCAGGATGAATCCGTTTGTTTTCTTGGCAGTCCATGGTACATTCAATACTCTTCTCCAGCACCAAAGGTCAAAGGCATCAATTCTCCTTCTATCCTCTCTAGTCATTGTCCAACTCTCTGGTGTATAACAAGGGATTGCAAATACCACAGCTGTATCAGACACACCGTAGTCTCCAGAGTGACACCATTGCTCTTCAGTACCCTGGAGAGGTCCCTAGTCTCTCATAATCTAAAAGCTACTTGCAACCTGTTTACCATGGGTGACAATTCTGGCATTTGAGTCACTGGTGGGTTAGTTTTCAACATCACAGCAAGCCACAATTCACATCAGTCCAGCAGATAGACATACAGATGCTATACTGGTAAAAGCAAATGATAAACAAGCATATATACACCTGTTGTTTTTGTTGTTGTTATATAAAATAATTACCAATATGCAAATCATTCCCCAATATAACCAGGTGACAGACAGCTGTTGTACCTCTAACAGCAAACCACAAAGACAATCAGGCATTCAAATATCATGGAACAGGACAACTTTTTCTAGTATCAGCTGTGGTCTAGCCACAGCTGTATGGCAGGATGGGGAATATTTGGCATGGAAAATTATTTAGCTGGTACTGCGTGGGATATTCACGATCCTACCTCAACACCACAAGTCAAAGGAATCAACTCTTGTGTCATCCTTATTCCCTGTCAAACTTTTAGATTCATAGTACACAACTCAAAAGGCCAACATTAAAACCAGATGAAGAATAAATAATAACCAGAAAAAACCAGGCAGGAGTATAAAGTTCTCCTAGATTGGTGTGGATCTATTTCTTCATCGTCTTTTTTCCCCCCATGAGAACCTCCTCAGAAACCACCTTCCCTACCGCTTACAAGTCTTAGTAGTTACACAGTTTAATCTTGATTATGACAATTCTATATTTCATCTTTTTCTTTCTCAGTGTAACTCTCACACTGATTTTTTGATAAAGCTAGTCTTCTATTCACCACCTCCAAGCCACATGAGCTCCTCTCCCCCCAATCTGTTTTCCATCTATGGATCATCCCACACTTAGACTAAGCAATGGTGTGATGTTTACAGAGGAAATTCCCATCATTTCCTTGAATGACGGCTGAAATTTTTCTAAAATGACATGGGGGTGGAAGAGCAAGGTGAGGATATTGTAGAAAAAATCATATAAACTAGCACCGAAGGTCTGTGAGGAGAATGAAATGATAAAGGTAAGTGCACAGAAGTGTAGACTGTTCTTCCGCTCAAGATGGGTTTTGCATTTCACAAGAATTGGAAATCTGTGGAAACGGTCTTGCTTATTTTCAGTGAATATACTACGTGGTTTGGGATAGCTGATAAATGTCCAGAGGTAAAAATCTTCTTTGGAAACAGCATTAGGCACTCAGACAGTCTACAAATTCTTATCTTCATAACCAAGGAAACCAGTACAAACAATTTATGACAGTTGACAGCCAGGTTGTGGTATCTGAAGAAGTAAAGCTAGTAAAACCACAGAGAAATATTTCCCCATTTAATAAATATTTTCTAAGCTCCTTCAGAACGTGAGAAAGTGCTTGACACTAAAGAAGGTCCAAGCGTAAGAAATGGCTTTGACTCTCTCAAGGAGTCTGCAGAGGCTCCTGATCCCCCTCTGCCCTTCATCCCTTGATTCTCCACAGGGAATAAACACACCAAAATGAGATGCAATGAGGCACTGGACCAACCAGGAGATGTGCTCTCACCTGCTAGCTATTCTCCGAACGGATGCCCTTGTCCTTGTGGTATTATTTTTAATAAACTGATAATAGCCTTATTATTGCTTTAAGGTGCGTTTTTCAATATAATTTGGCATATTCATAGGCATCCTTTAAAAAAATCCTGGTTTTTTCCTACTCAAAGTAGTTGTAATCGTTTGTATCTAAATCATCTGCTGTCTGCAAATTATGTCAGCTCTTAATCAGGCTCCAAAGATTTTCACAAAAGCTGTTACATAAATTTGAAAAGGCAGTTCATTTTAACTCAATATATAAAATTACAGAAAGAGAAATCAAGCTAGCGATATAAAACATTACCTTTTAAAGAAACATATCCCTGAGAAAATTTCAGTAGAAATCTAGCATTCCTTGCTTTGGAGGATACAGATGAGGGAAGGAAGCCTGATGAAAGTTGTCTAGTATGAAAGAAAGAAGATTGTCTTACATATTAAATATTTGAAAGCTCTCAGCATCTCAGGTTTGGTGCCTGAAGGCATAAATGTTCACTTAAGCAAGAAAAAATAAAATCACAATAAAATAGAAAGTGCGGGACAAAGGTACAAGAGAGCAAATGAAGAAATACTTTGCTCTGTAATGTGAACAAGTTGCAGGATTCAAGTGCACACTTAGAAAGGGACTATGTAACACCCAAGGTATAGCCTCACCCTCTGTTCGATTGTTCTAAAGAAAAGTGAATGCCAGAATGTATCATTATAGAAGCTTTTCCCAGGGTTATTATTGCATGCTGTTAGGTGTCCTCAAGACAAATACAACTCCTAGCAACCCTACTAACAATAAGAGACCTGTTCTATCTTGTACCATTTAAAAAATCTTTTAGACACTAGAGCCCATTGCTGTAGTCGTTATATCAATCCACTGTTTGAGTATCTTCCTCTCCTTCATAATCCCCCAACCTTGCAAAGCATCATGCTCTTCTCCAAGAAATAGCCTTTCCTACCAATATGCTCAAAGTATAAAAGATAAAGCTTTGCCATCCTTGCCTCCAAGGTGAACTCTGGCTGCACCTTCTCCACAGCATATCTGTTTGTTCAAAGGATATTCAAGAAATACTACTCTCCAACACCACAGCTCAAAGGTATCCATTTTTCTTCTGTCATATTTATTCACTGCCCAGCTCTCAGCAGCACAGCAAGTGACTGAAAAGATCATGGTCTGAATAAAGCCACCTTAGTCCTCAAGCTAACGCCATTGCTCCTCAATAATTTGGAGAGTTCCCTGACTGCAGACTTGCCTTGTGAAATACATCTCCTGATCTCCTGACTGCTGGTATGAAGTGTATTGATTGTATGTCTAAGGAAGATAAAGTCATTGACAGTTTCAATCTTATTATATGAAGTAGTTAGTTGTTGTTAAGTGTCATCAAGTCATACATGAACCATAGTGATCCTATGAACAAAAGACCTGAACAATTGTATAACTTGCATCATTTCTCTAAGTTCATAGAGTTTCTGGAGGCAAGCTGTTTTGGAAGTGGATGCCACTCATGCTTCCAAGCCTGTTTGGTTTTTGTGTTTTGGGTGTGTGTGTTTTCTTTTTCTTTCTTCTGGTTTGTTTCCAAAATTTGAATGCATTGTTTTCATGAACAAATACTTTCAATTTTCCTCAGTCCAAATTCTTTCCATTTTCTTCAGCCCTTAACCATTAAATTGTACAACCTCATCAGAAATCCTCTTTTCCCCCTACACATCCTCATCCCTTGCTTCCAACCTCTCCACTCATTTGGATCCTTATACACATTCTATAATACTGGTTTTATATAATATTTATTCTTGTGGGTCTGAATTAGTTTGCTCAGCATAATACTCTCCAGTCCCTTCCAAGTTAGGTAATAATTTACAAAATCATTGCTCCTGCATGCTGCATAGTATTCCATTGTGTGAACGAACCATAATTCTCAATCCATTTGTTTATGGTTGGACATTTGGGATGTTTCCATGTTCTTGCAGTGGTGAAAAATGCAGCTATGAACACTGGTGTACAACCAATGTGTTAGGTAATAATTTACAAAATCATTCCTCCTGCATGCTGCATAGTATTCCATTGTGTGAATGTATCATAATTTCTCAATCCATTTGTTTGTGGTGGGATATTTGAACTGTTTCCATGTCCTTACAATGGTGAATAATGCTGCTGTGAATGTTGGTGTACAAATCTCCATTTGTGCCTCAGTTCTCATTTTCTCAGGATATATTCCAAGTAGTAGAATATCTGGGTCAGAAGGAATTTCTATGTTCAGCTTTGTAAGGAAGTGCCAGACTGCCTTCCAGAATTTTACATTTTACCATTTTACAATCCCACCAACAATGTATAAGAGTTCCCTTTTCACCAGATCCTCTTCAACATTTGTTAATTGCTGCTCTGTTAAACTTTGCCACTGATACTAGAGTGAGATGGTACTCCTCAGTCAATATGTACATAAAAAACTTTTTCCAACAGGGTGAAAAGAAAACTTACATACTGGGAACAAACATTTGGTAATATCTTCTCAGACAAGACCAACTCAAAGGACCTAGGACTAAACCCAAGGACTATAAACTTCATTAGAGAAAAGTCTGGAAGAACCTAATCCACAACGTAAACAGTCTTCCAAGCAGCTTGAAAAACCTACACCCAGGAAAGGATAAAAGAGATGAGTGAGACCTTCTAAGAATAAAATCCCTATGCACATTCCAAAACTTCTCCAACAGGGTAAAAAGAAAAGCCACAGACTAGGAAAAAATATTTGGTAATGACATGTTAGATAAGGGACTTATATCTAGAATTTATAAAATACTCAAGCACCACAACAAGATAAAGGTAAACAACGCAATTGAAAAATGGGCACAGGATATGAACAGACACTTCACCAAAGAAGACATTCAGATGATGAACAAAGACATGAAGAAATGTTCAAAATCCCTAGCTCTAAGAGAGATGCGAATCAAAACAACCATGAGATATCATCTCACCCCAGTAAGAAGAGCAATCTTTAACAGAACAGCAAACAACAAATGCTGGTGAGGTTGTGGAGAAACTGGAACTCTTACTCACTGTTGGTGGAAGTGTAAAATGGTGCAACCACTATGGAAAGCAGTATGGCACTTTCTCAAAAAGTTACAAATAGAAATATTATTTGACCTAGCAATTCCACTACTGGGAATATACCCTAAAGAAACCATAACTGCCACCCAAGCAGATATATGCACACCCATGTTTATTGTGGCTTTGTTCACAATAGCAAAGAGTTGAAAACAACCCAAGTGCCCATCAACAAACAAACAGAGAGAGAAGTTGTGGTATATTCACACAATGGAATACTATGCTGCATTGAACAACAAGGAACTCATGAATTATAGAAAATGGGTGACTTTGGAGGACAATATGCTGAGTGAAATATCTCAGTCACAAAATGACAAATACTGCACATTGCCACTGTTGTAAATTGGACTGACATCGGGGTTAGGGGAGAAACTAAGGGTGGATAAATAATGTATACTGCACTGAAACAGATGAAGGAGAGAACTATTTAAAAGGAATATATGATTAGATATTATTGAAATGACAAGAGTCCAAAATAAGAGCTGCATAGTAAAATGGGGTGGGGGACTGTATAACAATGAAAGAACTTCCCCCCCCCCAAAGAGAAACACGATCTGGGGGGAGGGAGGCAGAGAGGAAAATGTGCCATAATGAATGAATGGAAACCCAAGTTCTTCACAAACTTTCATTAAAATATCAATTAAAAGAAAAAGTGGGAAGGGAAAGAGTCTTATAACAAAAGTTTACATAATAGTCCTGGGCCTCCACAAGAAAAAGACTGATAACCCAATTATAAAATAGCAAAAGCCATGGAAAGAATTTTTGCATAGGAAAATATTAGAATGGCAAACAGACACATGAAGAATACTCCAAATTATTAGTAATAAGAGAGATGGAAATAAAATCCAAGCATGTTTTAATCTAGAAGCTCCACTAAACACTGTCCACCATGGGTAACCATTATCACTTTTGACACATCAGTGTCACAGAGTTTTGCATCACAGCAACCACGAGTTACATCTGTACAGCAAATGGACAGAGCAGTACTATACCACTTAGAAGAATGTTTGACCCCAAACAATTAAAATCAGACCAGAAGGCTGCAGATTAAAACCACCCACCTTTGACCTTGTGGCACAACTTTCTCTCCACTAGGCCAACAGAGCTCTCCCTATGACTCACAGCAATTCTATGAACAACAGAACCAACCCTTGCTCTACCCTACGCCATCCCCACAATCCGAGACACGCTCGAGCCCATTGTTACTACAGTCACCATATCAATCCTTCCTGTTGAGGATCTTCTTATATTCTCTGATCTTCCAGTTCTCTCAGCATGATGTCATTTCCCAAGGAGTAAAACCTTATAGTGTTGTTTCTTGTTGTTAAGTGCTGTGCAGTTGTAGATGACTCATAGTCATTCTATGAACGAAAGGTCTGAATACTTGCATAACTTTTATTGTTTTTCTAAGTTCATAGAGTTTCCAGAGGCAAGCTATATCCGTTACATGAGGAATAACTTCAATTTCACTGTACCTATTATTTAAGTCAGAAGATGAGAGAATAGGAACCAAATAAAGTACTGCCTTCAAAAGAGAAACAAGTTAGACTATCTATTTTCCCTATTTTTTTTTCTTAAGGAGGAGCTCTTTTCAGTGGTTTTATTTAAAATTAGATACCATCTTAGTTAGAAAACTGGTAATAAGAGGAAGAAATAATGCTTATCATAATGAATTATTAAATTACTGAAATGCCAACACTGTCGATGATGAAATTAAAGCTTAGAAGAGCATACAATTTTTTCCTCCAAATCATAAAAATAGAGGAGGTTTATTTAAAACTATGACCTCCAAACTTCCTAGAACTTAATCACTGCAGTATATTTATTATGTTTGCAAATAATAGTTATAAGCATAACTACATTTGAAGATACTCCTTTTAAAAATATCTCTTTTAATAATTGCTTTTCTTCTCCCTTTACATTTCTTTCCCCTAAATTTGCTGTTTCTCAATTCTCTTCCAAGTTATTTACTATTTTAAATAAAGCTTGTATTGACATTTGAGGAATTAAGCATATGTGCTTTAATTTTATAAAATGAAATCAGGAAAGGAGTGCATAAGGGATACACCCTGTTTTCATACCTTTTCAATTTGTATGCAGAACAGATCACTTGGGAAGCAGGGCTTTATGAAAAGGAATGTGGCATCAAGATTGCAGGAAGACTCATCAACAACCTACGTTATACAGATGACAAGATGACACATAGTTTTTTTTTCTGGAACTGAAGAGGACCTGAAGCACTTGCTGCAGAAGGTCAAGGATTATAGTCTTCAATATGGATTGAAGCTCAACATCAAGAAGAAAAAAATTCTCACCACTGGTCCAACTGGAAGCACCATGACAGATAGAGAAGAGATTGAGGTTGTTAACAATTACAGCTTGTTAACAATTAGAATCAACACTCAACACCAGGAGTCAGGAAATCAAAAGATGAATTGCATTAGGTAAATTGCTGTCAGGAACCTTTCCAGGGTTGCTGGAAAGCAACGATGTCCGTGTAGAGACTAAGGTACACCTATTCTAGGCCATAGTCTTTGCAATTACTTGTTATGCACCAGAGAGTTGAATAACGACTAAGGATGACAGAGAACTAGATAATAGATACATTTGGATTGTGGTGCGGGAAAAGAGTCTTAAACATACCATGGACTGTCAAGAAAACAAATTGTTCTTTCTTGAAGAAGGTGAAACTAAGCTTCTCCTTGGAGGCTAGGATTTTTAAGCTCCTTCTCATATACTTTCAGCATGTGGCCAGGAAGACTGGTCCCTGGAGAAGGACATCATGCCTGGAAGGGTGGAGGGACAGCGTAGGAAAGGAAGGCCCTGGATGAGATGGATTGATACAGTGACTGGGGCAATGAAGGTTGGTATGTCGGAATTAATAAGATTGGCTCCGGACAGGGCAGGATTCATTGCTGTAACATAGAGTTGCTGTGGTTCCCAGGTGACTGGATGGTACATAAAAACAATAACAACTAATCAGAAAATAAATTACTGATACATACATAATTGCATTCCCAAGCTATGAATCATTGTATAAACTACCAAAGATTAAAAGTATACACCTGAGGCAGGATGGGGGTGGGGGAGAAAGATGAATAGAAATATGATTCACAGAAAAGACACAATATGGTAATTTATGTTATTAAACAAAATGTATACAGTGGTTGAATGTAAAACCAATTGGCTCTATATAAGCTTTTATGCAAGCCACAATAAAAAGTGGAAAGTAAAATGTCTACACATGAGAGAACAAAAAAACCAGTCTTCACTTGAGGGAGACATACAGAAAGTTAGTTTTAATATTGCTGTTGTTAGCGATCAGACAAAGATGGCCATTATCATTACTCCTTTTCATTATTGTGTGGGAAGTACTTGCTAGGATAATATGTCAAGAGAAGGAAATAAGGGACATCCACATTGGCAAAGGGGTAGTAGAACTGTCATTACATGTAGATAATATGTTAGTGGTCACAGAAACCCCCAAGGATTCAACAACAATAACAACAAACAACCACAAATCAAACTGTTAGTGGACTAATTTAGTAGACTGGCAAGATATAAGATATATATGCTGTTGTTGTTGCTATGTGCCGTCCAGTCGCTTGCGACTCATAGCGACCCTATGTACAACAGCTCTAAACTCTGCTCTGTCCTGTGCCAATCGCACTGTCTCTGACACTCCCATCCCAATTATCC
>NW_006399893.1:2489674-2507305 GCF_000299155.1 Elephantulus edwardii | reverse complement strand
TATAAAATCAGTGTGATTCCTTGACAGTAACAACAACAACAACAAAACAACTAAGAACAAACAAAACAACACAGAAAAGGAAACTTATAAAACATGACCATTTATAACAGCCAACCATAAATTTTGGAAACTTGGGAATAAACCTAACTAGAGACAAAAAATACCTTTATAAGGAAAATTACAAAACACTACTTCAAGAAATAATAAGAGACCTAACTAAATGGAAAAATGTTTCCTGATCATGGATAGGAAAATGGATCATAATGAAAATTACAATCCTACCAAAAGGAGCCTACATGTTAAATGTAATCCCAATATAGATACTAAATTCATTTTTCAAAGAGATAAAAATGCAATTGACAAATTTATTAGGAAAGGACAAAGAGCCTGAATAAGCTAAACACTTCTTGAAAACAAAAATTAAGTAGGTTGTGTAGAACTTTCTGATCTCAAAACTTAACTCACAGCTCTAATAACTAAAACAGCATGGTACAATGGTAAAATGGTAGACTCACAGACCACAGAAACAGAACTGAGCACCCAGAAATTAACCCACCTACCTACTGATATTTGGCAAGGAAACAAAATCTATCAAAATGAAGAAAAGAGAATCCTTTTAATAAATGATGCTGGTGAAACTGGACTGCAACCTCCAGAAAGCTGAAGTGGGATCCACATCTCATACCACATATAAAAAAAATAAAATCAACTCAAGGTGGATCAAAGACCTAGGGATAAAGCCTAAAACCACTTGGATCATTAAGACACAAAATGGGACCAAACTTAGAAGTCTTAACCTATGATCTAAATAGACTTAGAAATACAATCAGAAAGGTAAAACAAGGAGTGGATAACATCAACAAAAGGGACCTTCTTAAAATTAAGTTACTGTGTGCATTGTAAAAATCGAAGGATAACTAGTAAAATTTGCATGAGGATTCAAGGGGGGAAGGAATACAAGAAGAAGGGTAAGGATAGACAGGGGTAAATTATAGGGTTGTACAATTTGATTTGTGGAGGGAGGAGGCAAAAGAAATGGGAACTATCTGGTGGGTGTCCAAAAAGATGAGATAATGGTGTGTGGGAAGCCAAACTTTATACCAAATATTTTATAAAAATCCTTGTTCAGGAATTGAAGGAATTACAAATTTACAAGTTAAGATTTCTCTTGTGGGAGATAACAGAAAATGAGTTGTTTGTTTCCTGCAGACAGGAGACAGCTAGGGCCCCCCTACAGAGGGAGTGTTACTTCCTGGGAAATACTTCCTGAGCTAGAGTATTAGAGACAATAGAGAAAATTCATTTACAAGGAATTCCTTTTATGATTTGCTTTCCCCGATTATCTATAAATACACAGAGAAACATGACTCCCTGTTTTATGTTCTCTGTTCTATCTCATTCCTATCTGTCTTAATTATAAAAATACTTTACCCTCGGTCTGCAACAATGGTGGGCATAGTGCAATGGTGAATAATTTTGTGAAACACAACGTATATGAATTTTGTTTATAAATCAATATAAAATAAAAGTGTTTTTACAAAACCACCAAAACTGTACAACTTATTCCAAGAGAGGGTAATGAGACACTTACAGACTGGGGAAAATACATTAGACAATGACATCTCATACACGGTTCTCATAATCAAATTTTAGAGAATTCTACAGATGTCAGTCTAAAGACCAAGGTATGCCTAATCCAAATCATGGTCTTCTCAATTGCTTACTATGTGTCTGGGAGCTGGACAATGAACAAGAATGGCAGAAGAAGAATAAATATCTTTAAGTTGTAGAAGAACTTAAAGAAGAATACTGAACACACCATGGACTGCCAAGAAAGCAAACTGATCTGCCCTGAAGAGGGTTTGCTCCAAAGAGTTTGCTCTTTGGAGGTAAGAATTTTGAAACTCTGTCTCACATATTACAGACATGTTTTTAGGAAAGGCCAGTCCTTGCAGAAGAATGTCGTGCTTGGAAGAGTGGAGGTTCAGCTCAGGATAGAAAGACCCTGGATGAGATGGATTGACACAGTGACTGTGGCAGTGCAGTCAGGTATGTCCAAAACAGTGAAGGTGGTTCAGGATAGGGCAAGGTTCAGAGGCATTGTTCACAGGGTCCCTATGATTTGTAAGTTGACTCAACAGCACATAAAACACAACCACCTATTATTTTTAGGTGGAACTTTCTGGTAGGTAGCCTGAAGGGAGTTGGGCTATTAACCCAAAGGTGGTGTCTTGTTGGTGGCTCAAATCCACCAGGTCTGTGGGAGAAAGACGAACAATTTCCCGTGTGGTTTTACAGGCTCCAAAAACCAGATGAGAGTCAGCTATGAGTTGGTTCCGATTTGATGGCAATGAGTTTTAATAAAACATTTTTATACATTTCCTTGGAGAACTTAGTATAAACTGCATTCCAGGTATCCATGACTTGTGAGAAGAAGTGTCAAGTACATGTAATATAAGAAAGACTTGTGGACATTTGATTTAGGAGAAGGCTTTGGCCATTACAATGAGATCCAGAGGGATTTGGGATCTACAGATTCCAATTAAATTAATTCTAATAAACCACAGAACAATAAATTTTATAAGAAAAAATATTTTCATACAAATTTTATATAATATTTATTCATTTTTTAAAATTTTATACTGGTATACTTACAAAGTTTGTATACATTGCTTTTCACGCAGGTCTTTCCCGTTTCCTTTAGCCCTCTCCCCACGCTGCCCACCCTCACCCGTCTGCTACCACCCTCCCCTCCTTGGATCCTCATACTGGTTCTGCAATAATGGTCCTGTACAGTATTTGTCTTTATGAGAATGAGTTAGTTCACTCAGCACAATCAATGCTCTTCAATCTCTCCTAAATTAGGTAATAATTTACAAAACCATTGTTCTTGTGTGCTGCATAGTATTCCATAGTATGAATGTACCATAATTTCTTAATCCATTCATTTGTGGTTTGACATCTGAGCAATGTCTCTGTCCTTGTGATGGTGAATAATGCTGCTATGAACATTGGTTTACAAGTATCTGTTTGTGCCTCAGTTCTCATTTTTCTGGGGTATATTCCAAGCAGTGGAATAGCTGGGGCATATGGAATTTCTATGTTCAGCTTTTTAAGGAAGTGCCAAACTGCCTTCCAGAGTGCTTGTGTACCATTTTACAATTTCACCAACAATATTTTTTTTAAATTTTAGTTAAATAATTTAAATGAACATTTACAGAGAGTTTGGATTTCCATTCATTCTTTGTTGCACTTTTCTCCCTGCCCAGTCCTCCCCCTCCCAGTTCACTCCTCTTTTTGAAAAGTAAAAGGAAAATTCTTTCATTGGTATACAATTCCCTCCACAACCTCCCCACCCCCCGCCCCACACCACCCCGAGTACGCTCCACTATGCAACCTTAATTCTGAACTCTTGTGATAACCATAATACCCTATCATATATTGCTTTTAAATTGTTCTCTCCCTCATCTGTTTCAATGCAGTATACATAATTTTTTGAAATGTCTGTTAGACCAAGAGGACTGGCTCAAATTCTAAAAGGCTCAACAGAGATTTAAATGGGGTGTTTATGTTTGGGGTGAAGGGACAAATTTTCTTGCCTCTTTTAAAAAAAACCTTTTATTTCTGAGTATGTAGCCACAGACATTTACCTAAATGACTTACTAATCTGAATTTTCACTGCAGAAGGATTTGAGTATGTCAGTTTTCAACAGAAATCCCTGTTGTGTGTTGGCTATTTGTCTGCTTACTTCGATCTGGATTCTAAGTGGAGGGCATGATCTCTGTTTTTTCCTGACAAGCACAGGACAGGAGCTCCTACCTTCTTTATTATTATACGAAACAGTTTTTCTTGGGGTGTTTTTTTCCCTTTCTTTTATTTCCATGATAAAGTGTTGTTTTGAGGCTACAGTACATAATGTAATGATTTTGGACTTTTTGTCTCTGCTGCTGTTGTTAAGTGCCATTAAGTTGACAACAACAACTCAATGATCGTCCTGCATTGTCCTTATAATTTCCATCAAGTTCAACCCTGTTGTTTCAGTCATTGCATCAATCCACTTCATTAATTCCTATTAATATAGAAGCTGTGGTAGTGTACTTTGTAGGGAGCTGTGCTACTAATGAAAAGGCGTGCCTCTTGGTTCGAATCCCCCAGTGGCTCTGTGGAAGAAAGACGATCAATCTCCTTCAGCACAAAATACATCCTCCAAAAAAATCTGCTGGAAGGTCAATTATAAGTTGGTTCTGACTCAATATCAGTGAGAGAATAAGGGATCAATATTATTTAACGGACAAAACTTGCATTTGATAAGATTTATCTTCATGCCTTCCCAGCTGTTTAGCCAAAGGTAGGTTTTCCCTTCACCTCTCGTGGGCTTGCTGTCCTCTTATTTCAAATTACACAGTTTTATGCTGCTCATCTTTTATATTTTGTATATTTCCTAAAGTTTACCAAGACTCACTCATCTGATGCTTTATTTTATCAGAACTCTTTTTTTCCATTCAGTTGGAATTGGTTCCTAGTAGGAATATCTGCTGAGGTATTAAATTACTCTCCCACCACACACAGTTTGGTTAAACTGAAATTTGTGAGGCCATGACTTACCAAAAGCCTCAGAAATACTGTGTCTTGCTGAAAATATTGCATTTAATCAAATGGCAATGAAAATAAAAAAGCATATGTCTTTTATGTTCTATGTTATGTACATTTTCCTGACTACCAATACAGGAAATAATGCCCAATGCTCACACCACATACTGCTCTGGTGGTGCAGTTCGTAGGGAGCTGTGCAGCTAACCCAGAGGTGGCACCTCTCTGGAGGTTTCTATCTACCGTCACCTCTAAGGGAGGATGACGAGCAACCACCTCCGAAGCCATTTACAGCCTCCAAAAGCCCACTGGAAAGTCAGTTACGAGTTTAGCTCAATGGGTTTTCTAGGGTTTTGAAATCATACCACATTTTTTTAATTGCCCATTAAGCACTGGAATTCTTCTGTACTTTATTTCAGACTTTCAAATCTTCTCAGTAGGCATTCAAAGGTTCCTCAGATTCAGTTCTTTCACTCTGAGAATTTTTTTTGTAGTACTTAAGGTAATGAGAATTCATTACCTACATAAACATTCATATACTCTAAAATACCACAGTAATGTGAGATGACCCCTAAGGGTATCAATGTACAGGCCTGCACTAGATAATGCCAGAGGGACGTCTTTGGGAGGAAAGGCCAGCTTCAGGTTTGTGTCTCCATTGCAGCCGTGGCTTGGCCGCCTACAAACCTTCACCACCGTGATCCATGAAGCACCACAGAGGCTGTGGGGAGATGCTGGGCTGTAGATGTTTCTCCGCATCTTTTGGAGCTCCCGGCCTCCAAAGACTGCCTGAAGGGTGACTCGTACTCTCCCTCTCTCTTTCTCTTGTTGTCATCAAGTCAGATCTGACTCATAGCTGACCCTCTAGAGCATGTCCAAGGCTGTAAATAATACAGGAGGAGACTGTCCATATTTCTTTTGCAGGGACACTGGTGAATTTAAATTGCCACACAGATGCCCCTTTTGGGTGGGCAGCACAAGGCCCTCGGGTCGGCCACCAGAACTTATTCCTGACTCCGTTTCTTGCTTGTCTGCCTGCTTTCTCTTTCTCTCTCTCTCCCTCCCTTCCTCCCTCATTCCCTCCCTCTTTCTCTTTCTTTTATGTCACCATGGAGTTAGAACCAACTCACAGCTAACCTTCCAGCAGGTGTTCAGAGTTTAGAAATCACCAGTGGGAAGAGACTGACCATCTCTGTCCTGTGGACCAGCTGGTGGACTCAAACCACCTTCCCCTGGGCTGGTAGTACAACTTCTACTATCTAGGCCACAAGAGCTGCACATGCAAAGCTGCAAACATTGAGGAATTGGACAATTATGGAGAGTCATAGCAACTGATAATATGTGTTTGGACTAGTGGCAAGAAGTTGTGCTGCAAACCTGAAAGCACCCAGTTTGAGGCCACCAGCTGCCCTGAGAGAGAAGAATGCAGTGTTTCCTCCAGTGCAATTAATTTTCTCTGACAGTCTGCCGGAGGGTCAGTTATGGGTGAGTTCTGACTCAATGGTACACAACAATAACAACAACATACTGAATGTATACGAACATATATGCCATGTATAATACAGAGCTTGTATCATGTTCCAATCACATTATATATTACATCACTGAGTATACTGTGGAAATTAAGCAATACATATCTGTACATTATCTTGTTTTATTTTTAAATTTTATTTTATTAATTTTAATGAACATTTACAGAGATTTTGGATTTCCATTCATTCATTGTTGCACTTTTTTCTCTACCCTCTCTCATCACAGTTCCCCAGTTCGTTCCTCTCTTTGAAAAGCAAAAGATAAACTTCTTCATTGATATACAATCCCCCCGCCCCCAGCACCCCCACCCCAAATGTAATCCACTATGCAAACTTAATTCTGAATTCCTGTGATAATCATAATACCCTATCTTATATCGCTTTTAAACTGTTCTCTCCCTCATCTATTTCAATTCAGTATACATAATCTATCCAGTTTTTCTCAATCTTTGACCCTGACGTCAGTCCCATTCTACAACAGTGGCACTATGCAGTATTTGTTTTTTTGTGACTGAGATATTTTACTCAGCATCATGGGTCACCCATTCTGAATAATATTGCACGAGTTCCTTGTTTTTCAATGCAGCATAGTATTCCATTGTGTGACTATACCACAGCTTCTCTAGCCATTCATTTGTTGATGGGCACTTAGGTTGTTTCCAACTCCTTGCTATTGTGAACAAAGCCGCAATAAACATGGGTGTGCATGTATCTGTTTGGATGTCAGTTATGGTCTCTTTGGGGTATATTCCCAGTAGTGGAATTGCTGGTTCAAATGGTTTCTCTATTTGCAACTTTTTGAGAAAGCACCTCACCACTGTCCACAGTGGTTGCACCATTTTACACTCCCACCAACAGAGAATAAGGGTTCCAGTTTCCCCACAACCTCACCAGCATTTGTTAAATTTGCTACTCTGACTCGGGTGAGATGATATCTCATAGTTGTTTTGATTTGCATCTCTCTTAGAGCTAGGGATTTTGAACATTTCTTCATGTGCTTGTTGGCCATCTGAATGTCTTCTTTGGTGAAGTGTCTGTCCATGTACCTATCTTGTTTTACAGATAATACTAGGTACACTTGGACATAATAGGCTATCAAATAGTAGTTCTTTTAAAAAATAAATTACTGAAGAAGTTCCAATTTTTAAGAGTTGTTTTCAGTGGCATATGAATACTGTATCACTGTATATAGGCCCTTGTGTTTCCCATAGTAGGTCTATGAGAAATAAATTTTAGCAAATTGTAACTAACCAGCATGGCATTTTATGACTTAACAGACAAGATATATGTCTTCCAAAGGCATTTTTTCCTCTCGTAATTTTTAGTGGTTCATTTGATGTTATGACTTTGGGACATTATAATTCTTAGTAAATGATCATTGAATAAAATTTCAATGAAAGCGTGGGCTCATTTAAAAGATGAGAGACAGAAGATAGAAATTTGAAATAACTATCATAAGTAACAATCTAGGCATTCAAGAGTCACAGAAAAATGGTACTAATAAAATGTTGAACACAGCAGGCAACAGCAATCATTGACTTTGAAGCAGAGTTTGCAATAACTGTAAGTGGGTCAGACAGCTTTGCCCTCCTGGCATACATTTTTAAGGCAATTGGAGGGTTCATGAATTAAAGATAGAATTTTAGAAAATATTATAAATATATAGATATCACCTAGCACATTATTTAACAAATTACTAAGGATTTCCATGAACTTTGCACATGCCAACCATGATTCTTATAAACAGCACTGGGGTGCTCTAATCCAGCTGGCTTTAATCAGCTGAAATGGAATGCAATCAGGGTCGCAAATTAATGATATTCCTTTGCACAATCATTTTGCTTCGGAAGAAAATGAAAAATGGGCCAAAAAGTTATTTTTTTAAAAAAATCACAGAACAATGCCTCCATAGAGAACATAAATTAGTTTGATTTGAAGATGCCCACGATGGCTTATACAGGATTTCCCAAAGCAGTAGACTTCAATGGAGGCATCAGAGGAAGCTCTTTAATTTTGATCAAAGCAAAAGCTTTTGCCACAGGACAAAATTTATCATCAACCTTACAGAACTCCTTTCAGACCGTGGAAATAGTTACACACACACAGACACACACACACAGACACACACACACAGACACACACACACACACACACACACACACACACACGGATAAAGGCATGTACATTCAACTACACTCAGGCCCTATCATTTCAGAAAGCAGCATTTCACTCTGATCGCCTAATGTTACTGATTTCTAAAGGCTTTCAGATTTATTATCACTTTGGAAGACCCTAAGAAAGAGGATGAACAACATCCAGTAGTCCAGAATACACCACCTACATGCCCAACTTAACCAACATCAGTAGAAATGAAAACAGGCAGTAAATGGCTGATAAGTGGATAACATTTTGACCTTGAGGCAACATTAAGCTAACCTTTTGCATCCTTTGCCTCACTTCCCCACCCCCATGCCTCTAAATAAAGGTGGAAAGGAAAGAGAAAGTGTTTTTAGAGATAGGATAACGAACACTTCTTTCCAGCTCTTGAAATACGTACTACCACTGTTTCAGATAGACACTTTGATTCAATGTGCATTGGCAGACAAGTTAAAAATTATGACTAAGCCCTTATGTGTCACACATACCTGTTACAAAAACTGAATTACTCATTTGTTTATCTCATAAAGCATAGACTGGCAACATAAGGACATTTCTAGCACACTCTGTAGAGACATTATCTGTAACAGTTTAAAATGATAAAAGGCTAACAAAATGAATTGAACACTGCATATCCAGGGTATATGATTAATAATACTCAGAAAATGAAAACAAAAATGGGGAAAACATAAGAAAAGCATGATTCTGAATACCTGGTCTTGCAGTTATTAATACTTTCACTAGACATTTGGTGGTAAACAATAGCTTTATAGCTACTAAATCATGCTTGATTTTTTTTTTACTACCTTGTGCAATTGAATCTAGATAGTCTATTTGTGACATTTTAATCACAGCTTTGTTGAGTGTCTCTGACACTGGAATCCCATTCTATTTTTCATTTGGTTCCTCTCACAATTTCTCTCTAAGTTTAAGAGTTTTAAGGGTGAGCTTGATGCCTCCATATAGAATTTTCTACATTGTTGAATTTACAAAAACAAATGATTAATGATTCAATTTAAGGGCAACCACTGTGAAACTCGTGCCCAGCTTCTTTCTAGTAGTGCTATGCTTTGGGGAAAGTTAGCCCCAAATGAATTTAGGGTGCAGCTCAATAGAGTTCCATAATAATCTTTCAGTGATTTTTCCATAGTGATTACCTGTCGTATTGATGCCTTGATAATGACCATGAAGGCATATAAATTCTAGTAGAACTATAGAATTGCAATTGCATTTTTACAAGTCCAAGCTCAATCTTAGAGATAGATTGAAGTATTATATAAATGAGGAACTTAAAGACCATGTGGTACTGAGTTCTGCCCAGATTCACAAAGTGAGATCCTGGTCAAGCCAAGAGAAGTATCTCAGCCCATGGTCTGTTAGTTTACAGCATAATATTTCAGATTTACTCTTCCCATTGAATACTAATGAACTGAGTACTAAAAATCACCCCAATGAGAAACGGCTTCCCTCTGTCCAGTCCTCTACATCACCATTCCAGCTCCCCAGACTTACTATGCACTGCTTCTGGCTTAGGGTCCTTGTGGTTAATATTCATGTATATGACTTTTATACTTAGTCTTGTGGTTGTTCTTTGTTAAAATCAAGTCATCAACTGCAACAAATGATGACTGTCCCATACAATGCAAGGAAACCTTATCCAGTCATGTGCCTCCTCTGTAACTGTTATTATGCTGGAGTTCACTGTTGTGGTCAATGTGTACTGGAAGTGTCTTCTAAACTCAGAGCTCATCTTCCACTACTGTCTTAAATGGGATTTACATTGGTTAATTTTCAGAAGTACATCACCAGTGATATTTTCTGAGACTGCCTAGTACGGAAGCTCTCTGAAGCTTTCCACCTCAATTGATCCTGCTGGTATTTGGAATCTTAACTACATACAGCAGAGGAGTAATGGATAAGTAACCAGCCACTGACTTTTTCATTAATGGGGTACAAAAAAAATCCTCACCACTGGGTCATTAGGCAATACTTTGAAAGATGGAGAAAAGAATGAAGTGGTCACTGATTTCATACTGCTTGGTTCCACAGTCTGCTCTTTGGTACCAGGAGTCAGAAAATCAGAAGAAGTGTTGAATTGGAAAAGTCTAATGACATTTTAATTTTTTTTTTTTTACTTAACAAGGACCTTGCCTAAGTGCTGAGAAGAAGAAGTACCTCATTTTAAAGACTAAGGTGCACCTGATTCAAGTCATGCATCATCTTTTCAGCCACTTGCTACATATCTGAAAGTCAGACAATGACTAAGGATGACAGAAGAGGAAATGGGGCCTTTGAGTTGTGGTGCTAGAGAAGAGTTCTGAATATCCCAGGGACTTCCAAAAGAACAAATATGTCTTGGAAAAAGTGTTAACTAGGGTGCTCCTTAGAGACAAAAATGGTGAAACTTCATCTAATATACATGAACCAAGATTCTCAACAAGATGGACTGACTGTAACAGTAGGTGCAAGTATGTCAGAGATGATGAAGATGGAAAAGGGTAGGACAAGGTTTAGATCCACTGTTCATAGGATGGATGTCAGTCACTTCTCGCTGTAGCAAGAGCTCCTCATATCCACTTACAATCCTCTTTTTCTCCATACTCACTTTAGTGCTTTTATTTCTGAAACTGATTGCTTTTGCAACATTAAATAATGTATGTAAGGTCCATCCACATTCTCCTTCTTGAAGCACTTTGAAATATTAGAGTTTGGACTTTTTACACTGACCACCATTTCTCTTTTCTCTTGTGTTTCAACTTCTGAAATTTGTGTTGTATTTTCAAATTGTAAAGGCTAATACAAATTTACATTTTAAACTATAATATTTTGTGCTTTGCCAAAACATAGTAATAAGCATTTTTCTTTTCTCTAAGGGGATGTTGCTGTAGTTGGGTGACATCGAATTGGCTCTGGCAAACAGCAACATTACATACATTAATATGAAATCCTGTCGAATCCTATGCCATCTTCATAATCGCTACTGTGATTAAGTCCATTATTTCAGTCACTGTGTCAATACATGTCCTTGAAGACTTTCCTGTCTTCTGCTGACCTTTTCCTTATCCAAACATGAAGTTTTTCTCCAGGGACTGATTTGCTTCTCATAACGTGCCCAAAGTATATTTGCTGTTGTTGTTGTTATGCGCTGCCGAGTCAACTGCAACTCACAGAGACCCTATGTACAACAGCCCTAAATCTTACTCTATCCCTTGCCAATATCACTGTCTCCAACACACCTATCTACATTACCCTAGTGGCTGAACCAATCCATCTTATCAAGGGTCTTCTTCTTCTGCACTGTCCCTTCACCATCCCAAGCATGACATCCCTCTCCAAGGACTGATCCCATCTTGTAACATGTCCAAAGTATGCCAGACGAAGCTTCAGTATCCTTGCCTCCAAGGAGCAGCCTCGCTTCACCCTCTCCAGGACAAGCCTGTTTGTTCTCCTAGCAGTCCATGGTATATTTAATGCTGTTCTCCAGCACCAAAGCTCAAAGGCATCACCTCTCCTTTTATAATCCCTAGTCACTGTCTAGCTCTCTGATGTGTAGCAAGTGTTTGCAAAGGCCATGGCCTGTATTAAGTGCACATGAGTCTCCAGATTGACACCGTTGCCCTTCAGTACTTTGGAGATGTCTCTGAGAGCAGATTTTCCCAATGCAATTCATCTTTTAATTTCCTGGCTGCTGGTACCAAGAGCATTGATTGAAGAGCCTGACAAAGTGAAGCTGTCAATAATCTTAATCTCTTCACCATCTATCATGATGCTGCCAATTGGCCCAGTAGTGAGAATCTTTGTTTTCTTAATTATAAGCTTCAATCAATATTGAAGACTGCAGTCCTTGACCACCTTCTGCAGAAAATGTTTCAACAATACAAATATATATACCTTCCTAAGTCATTTTCCAACTTTCATATGCAGATGATGCAACTGAAAATACCATGACTTGAGTCAGAGGCACCTTAGTGTTGCAAGTTATACTAAAACTATGAATATTTTCCCTTGTGTACCTAAGAATATATCTTCCTTAGATTTGTGTGTGGGTTTCTTTGTTTTTTCTAATGAGGGGCTTTTTGGTTTTCTGCTTTTTGTCCTTCATTTTTCATTCCTTTTATTTTTCATTATCTGAACACATGCTGAAGCTATTTCATCATGTTATCCAATCTGTGAATCTAACCATCCCTTGATCCTCTTGCTCTAATATGTACTGACTGTTCTCCAGCTCTCATGTTCAGATCACTTTCTAGATGGTTCTTCAATTGCTCTTCACAGTCACTATTTCTTAGATTCTATAATCTCTCTTTTTCCAACTTTCACTGTCTTAAATTGAAAGCATTCTGAAATGGCAGTGCTTCTTTCATCCAATAATTTTCTTATAGTCCTCTAGGTTTGGCATAAAATCGTAAGCTCCAAGTCATTTTTCTTTGATCCTCTAAGAGTACTGTACCATTATCTTCTTGCCATCAATTTTGTTAATCATAAAATCAATATATTACAGTCTATCTTATTTTTAATGTGCACTCTTATTTGATCTATTTCCTTGGCAGTAGGGTTTTCCATTTATTGAGTGTATTTCCTTGCTTCATAGGGTTTGTTTTCTTAGTTTGAAGAATAATAATTGATTAAATCTATTTGTAGTTGTTGAACTTTGCCATGAGATTGTTTTATTTATTTTGCACAACATGTCTAAAGGTATGTAGGCAACACTAAAACAACTTTTTCAGGTTGGAATGATGTTTAGTTTCAGAAGTGGGGAAGAAAGGCTGAATATAGGATCAAAGAAAATCCAAGAATTGGAGAAGGTACTTTCTATTCTACTTGGATATCACTAACCTATTTTTTCTCTCTAGAAAAGATAACATATATCTTATCAGTGCTGCTTGAATGAAGTATATGCAGGGGTTAACCAGTGTTGATCTCTAAAAAAAAAGCTCTCTATTCTTTCATTTGACCTCAGACTATACCCAAGTTCTATTCTGTCTTCATATGTGGAAACTATAGAACAATAATAATATTGATTTCACATGCAAGCAAGATTCTACTGAAGATTATCCAAAAACAACTGGAACAGCACTTCAGCAGAGAACTGCCAGAAGTTCAGGCTGGGTTCAGAAGGGGTCGTGGTACTAGGGATATTGTAGCTAATGTTAGATGGATCTTAGCTGAAAGCAGGGAATCCCAGAGGAAGGTATATCTGTGTTTCATTGACTATGCAAAGGTGTTTGACTGTGTGGGTCATAACAAACTGTGGCTGACTGTGAGAAGAGTGGGATTCCCAGAACACTTGATCGTGTTAATGAGAAACCTATACTTGGACCAAGAGGCAGTTGTCAGAACAAATCAAGGAAACCCTACATGGTTCAAAATTGGAAAGGGCATACACCAGGGATGTGTTCTGTCTCCATACCTTTTCAACCTGTATGCAGAACAGATTATCTGAGAGGCTGGGCTCCATGAGAAGAAATGTGGGGTCAAGATTGGTGGAAGATCTATCAACAATCTGTGTTACGCAGATGACACAACCCTGTTTGCTGAAACTGAGGAGGGCCTGAAGCACTTGCTGTAGAGGGTCAAGGACTGCAGCCTCCAATATGGATTGAGGCTCAGTATCAAGAAGACAAAGATTCTCACCACTGGACCAATTGGCAGCATCAGTATGGGTGGTGAAGAGATTGAGATTGTTCACAGCTTTAGTTTGCTTGGCTCCACAGTCAACACTCTTGGCACCAGTAGCCAGGAAAGTGAAAGACGTATTGCCATGGGAAAGTCTGCTGTTAGGGACCTCTCCAAAGTACTGAAGAGCAATGGTGTCTCTCTGGAGACTAAGGTGTGTCTGATACAGGCCATGGTCTTTGCAATCACTTGTTATGCATCAGAGAGTTGGACAATGACTAGGGAGGATAGAAGGAGAATTGATGCCTTTGAGCTGTGGTGCTAGAGAACAGTATTGATGGCACCATGGACTGCTAGGAAAATAAACAGATTCATCCTGGAAAGGGTTATACAGGGCGACTCCTTGGAGGCAGGGATTCTGAGGCTTCGTCTAACATACTTTGGACATGTTGTAAGGAGGGACCGGTTCTTGGAGAGGGACATCATGCTTGGTAGGGTGGAGGGACAGCACAGGAAGGGAAGGCCCTGTATGAGGTGGATTGATTCAGTGACTGGGGTAATTGGGATGCGAGTGTCAGATACAGTGCAATTGTCACAGGACAGAGTAGAGTTGAGGGTTGTTGTACTCAGGGTCACTATGAGTCGCAAGTGACTCAACGGTACATAGCAACAACAAGTATTTTAGCAGAAAATTATTCTTTACAATCTATGATCTTTCTTTCACATAAAGGAGACTCCAATAGAGATTGGTCTTTCCTACTCTTTTTTCCTCCTCATTTATTCAAATCTCAAGTTGTAATGCTGAGAGACATTATGGGAAAAATCTTGAATGGTTGAGGAAATATCAAGAGAAGAAAGAGGGAATATATTGATGGAGTTACTGTACAAAAATGAATTGGTCGACACAGCAATATTTCAGGAAGTAGCACATGATAAAGAGCCAAAGATGATGAATGAAGACGTTTTAGCTACATTGACAACACTGTAAAAAATACAGTCCCAGGAATTGAGAGAATTCCAATTGGCATGTTTCAAATAACATTGCAGCCCTGGATGTCTTCCTCAGTCTTTGCCAGAAAATTTAGAAGAAAGCTACCTGGCCAACTGATTTGAAGTTATCCAACACAATGTGGAAATTAAAGACCAATATCATTGATATCACATGCCAGGAAAATTATGCTGAAGTTCATCTAAACATGGCTAGAACAGTATATAAACAGAAAATTGCCATAATTTCAAGCTGGGTTTAAACAGGCTGTAGCACCAGGGACATTATTGTTGATGTCTGATGGATTTTGGTTAAAAGCAGAAAATATCAGAAGAATGTCTATCTGAGCTTGATTAAATCATGCAAAGACATTTGACTGTGTGGATCATAAAAAACTATGACAAACCTTGAGAAAAAAATTGAGAATTCCAAAATAGTTAATTATGCTTATGCAAAATCCATACTTAGACCAATATGCTGTTGTCCAAAAAAGACAAAGAAACACTGTACAGTTTAAAACCAGAAAAGGTGTGCATCAGGGCTGTATCCTCTCTCTTCAGATCTATTCAGTTTGTATGCTGAGAAAATCATTAGATGGACTTTATGAAGAAGAGTGTGTCATCAGAATGCAAAAAAGGCTTACCAACAACCTATATTATGCAGATGACACAATTTCCTTTGTTGAAATTGAGGAGGACTTAAAGCACTTGTTGCAGAGGTCAAGAATGGCAGCATTCAATATGGATCACACCTCAATATGAAAAAAAAAACACACCCAAAAATCCTCACCACTGGGCCAGCAAGCAAAATCACAATAGGTGGAGAAAAGATAGAAATTGTCAACTATCTCATTTTTCTTGGGCCACAGTCAACACCGTTAGTAAGAGCAGTTGGAAAATTTGGATACGTATAGCATTGGGAAAGTCTGCTGTCAGGGATCACTCCAAAGACCTGAAGAGCAAAGATGTCAGTTTAAAACTAAGAGGTATCTACTTTAACCCGCAGTCTTTCTAGTCACCTGCTATAAATCGGAGAGCTGGACAATGAATAAGCATGACAAGAGAAGAATCGATGCACTTGAGTTGTGGTGTTGGAGAAGATGCCGAAATATTTTAAGGTCTGCCCAAAGAACAAACAGATATGTTGTGGATAAAGTGTAACCAGAGAGACCCATGGAAGCAAGGATGATGAAACTTCATCTCTCATAATTTGGACAGGTTATTAGGAGAGGTCAATGTTTGGAAAGGAACATCTTATTTATAAACATGAAAGGTCAGGAAAGGAGAGGAAGACCTCAATGAGATAGATTGATAGCAATGTTCTGTAGCAATGTTCATATGAACAACAGATCTGAACTCTGTCCTATCCTGCCCCGTTCTTAACATCCTTGACATATTTGAGTCCATTGTCACAGACACTCCATCAGTCATTCTTATGAGGGTTTTCCTCTCCTTCCCTGACCCTCCACCCTTCCAAGAACTCGACTCCACAGCATTTAATAACAACAACAAGGAAAATGAAAACCGATTTTGACATTTAGAAGAATATGTTGGATTCTACAATCCAACATTGTTCTTTTTCTCTTTTTTGAAAGCAGATACATTGGTAAGAATTATAAGTTATGGGAGTATCTTTATTATGACTATTGTTGTTAAGAGCCATCTAGTTGCAGGCGACTCATAGTGACCCTATGAAGGAGAGTCCTCGATGCTTGGGTGCCTTTCATCCTCTCTCCAGGTTCATAGGGTTTCAGGAGGCAAGCTATTATGGAAGTGGATGGCACTTCTCCTTCCAAGATTGTTTTAATCGGGGATCTCCACCCCACTCTCTGTTCACATTGGGTAGCCAACCATTAACACATTTGACACATCATTGTCACAGTTACTATGACTATTACAAGATAAAAACCATATATTTATATGTAGAATATCATCTGTCAGAGCAGTGCTGCAAATCTCTTTCATTCTGGTATTAGGGAATTCATTGGTCATTATATATTAACTATGATATCCAAATATCAGCTTAATAAGTAAAATATCTAATTCATGTCCATTGTCTTTTTTTTCTCAATGAATTCAAAACTCAAAGAAGAATTAAGGGTGAAGTTGGTGGTGTTCTTAGGTGCATCAAATCAGTTCCAACTCAAACCCACCTTGTGCACAATGGAATGAATCCCTGCTCAGTCCTGCATTATCCTCACAATCATAGCTGTGCCTGAGTCCATTGTTCCAGTCCCTGGATCAATTCATCTTGTTGACGATCTTCATTGCTTCCTGCCCCCCCGCCCCCCGTGATTTACTTTATAAAAACTCAAGTAACCTAACATCATCGCTTCCATTATCAACCTAATTATTTATATAAGAAATATCTGGTCTAACCAAAATTAAATTTCTTGTAAAAGAATAAAGGATGTATTAGTTAATCTCTTCTACAATATCTAGACATTAGTGTGGTTGATGAAGCATTCATTCATCCAGAAATGAAAATCTAGAATAAGAAATATACAATATAAACTACCAGACTATAACTAAGACAATAATTTCTTAGCTTTCGTAGGTCAAATTTAAAGAGTAGGAATTGCGGCTGTCATAATAACTGCATGGCATTTGGCATCTAAAGCCAAAATGCTAAACATTTTGGTTCCCCTAGGCAATCATGCACAAAAAGAAGGCACACCGGGGGATTGTGTACCAATGAAGGAGTTTTTCTTTTGCTTTTTAGGGAGAGGAGCGAACTGGGGGTGGGGG
>NW_006399893.1:2482643-2489574 GCF_000299155.1 Elephantulus edwardii | reverse complement strand
CAGCAAAGCTCTCCATCAATATGAAGGAGAAATCACATCCTTTGCAGAAAAGAAAGAACTTAAGGAATTTGTGAAAACAAGACCAAATCTACAAGACCTTTATAAAGGGAAGTCCTTCAGACAGAGAACAGAAGAAAGTGGATGGACCACAGTAACAAGAAACAACAAAAAAAGAAACACAGCAAAACAGTAATGATAAAACATAGCCTCTCAACAATCACACTTAATGTGAATAGACTAAATGCACCAAGCAAGAAGAAAAGCACAGCAGAATGGATAGATAAACAAAGCTCATCAATATGTTGTTTACAAGAGCTGCATCTAAGGAACAAAGAGAAAGAGTAAAAAATGAAAGGCTAGGAAAAAATATACCACACAAGTGACATCCACAAAAAAGCAGGAGTGGAGATATTTTTTTAATTATTATTAAATTTTATTCATTTTAATGAACACTTACAGAGATTTTGGGTTCTCATTCATTCATTGTTGCACTGTTTTCTCTACCCTCCTCCCCAGTTCGTTCTTCTTTCCCCCCCCAAATGTCTGTTTTAATTGAGAAGTGGAGATATTAATCTCTGATAAAATAGACTTCAGAATGAAAAACACCATAAAAGATAAGGAAGGGCATGTTGAGTGAAATATCTCGGTCACAAAGGGACAAATACTGCATAAACATTAAAACAGGACTGATGTGGGGGGTTGGGGAAACTAAGAAAAAAGGGGATATGAACAGTGCATTTAAATAAATGAGGGAAAGAACTGTCCAAAAGAATAAATAATTAGGTATTATTTGCATGACACAACCCAGAGTAAGAGGTGCATAGCAAAGTAGACTAGGGGGGGGAGTGAAGAAATTGTGCAACAATGAAAGAATCTTTTTAAAGAGAAAAGGAAACTGTGGGGGTACGGGTAGGGAGAAAAATGTGCAACCATGAATGAATGGAATTTCCAAATCTCTGTAGATGTTCATTGAAATTAATAATAATAATAAAAGAATAAAAAAAACCAAAACAAAACAAATAGCCACCATGTTGAAAAATATGATTTAGCCCAATATTTTGGTTACTGAAATAGTTTTCATCTCAATTCTTTCAGAAACTTTTACATCCTTCACACATGTACTTTAAGATGTATTTATTTTAAACTTGGAATTTTGAGTGATTTCTGGGTTTTGTGTATATTTAACAGTGATGCATCCTTTTGCATACCTTTTAAATTTTTTGTGTGGAACAGATCATTTGGGAGGTTGGACTTTATGACGAGGAGTGTGGCATCAGGATTGAAGGAATACTTATCAACAACCAATGTTATGGAGATCACACAATCTTACTTGTCAAAACTGAGGAGGACTAGAAGCATTTGCTGCAGAAGATCAAGTACTGTAATCTTCAATATGGTTGGACGTTCAACATCAAGAAGACAAAGATTCTCACCACTGGGCCAATTGGCAGAATCATAATAGATGGAAAAGAGATTGAGGCTGTTAACAATTTCAGCTTGATCAGTTCAACAGTCAACACTCTTGGCACCATCAGCAGTCAGGAAATCAAAAAAGGAATTGTATTGGGGAAGTCTGCTGTCAGAGACCTTTCTAAAGTGTTTAAGAGCAATGGTATCAGTCTAGAGACAAAGGTATGCTTGATCCAGACCATGGCCATCACAATTACTTGCTATATATCAGAGAACTAGACAATGACTAATGATGACAGAAGAAGAATTGATGCCTTCAAGTTGTGGTGCTGGAGAAGAATACTGAACATACCATGGACTGTCAGAAAATAAAATAAGTCTGTCTTGGAGAGGGTAAAACCAAGTTTCTCCTAGGAGACAAAGATTTTGAAGCTCCATCTCACATACTTTGGGCACTCACATACTTGTGGCCATAAGGGATCGGTCTTTGGAGAAGGATATCATGCTTGGAAGGGTAGAGGGACAGAGCAAGAGAGGGAAACCCTGGGTAGACTGACACAGTAACAGGGACAATGGGATTAGGTATGTTGGACTCAGTGAGACTGGCTCAGGATAGAGGTATTGTACATAGGGTTGCTATGAATTACAAATGATTCGATGGCACATAACAATAACAAATATGAATCTTAGTTATGCCCCATCACTCATGTAATCCAAAGTTTCAGAAGCGCTGTCCTATAGTGTTGACTGATGCATAGAGCTGTATCATGATAAGCACCTGGTTGCCAAAAAATTAACAAACAGATAACTTGGGTAAAAGGAAAAAATATATAACAAGAGTTGGATTAGCCATTGTTATTAATGACATTAGTCAGTTAAAATTAATGTTATAAGATGAAGTGTGTATGTATGAATGAAATTCAATACTACTTATAAACTGTCAATCAAATTAAATAAAAATTTAACAAAAACAAAATAAAAATAATTTTCTTTCATTACTGTCATAGAAGAGACCAATTTACTAACAGTGGTTCCTTAAATAAACAAAAAAAATCTAATTCATGATCAGAATATATTATTTTTATTAAATTTATACATGAGGACATCAATTTAATACCAATTCTCTATTCCTGCACTGTTCTCTCAATTCATTGTCATAAACTCACATCCGATGAAGATACCTTTTTTTGGTGATATTTTTTTCTTCTTCTTCCACAGTGCTCAGCAATGCATGAAGGTTGGTGTGCTCATCAACTCACCCACAGTTAGTTTTACATCACACACACACACACACACACACACACAGCTGCTGCAGTGATTTCTGGATACACTAGATGCTCACCATCTGACAGGAACAGTTGTGCCTGTTTGTCTAAACAGAAGGACTGAATTTCTAATGACACAGGACCCTAACTAATGATATTACACTTGGAAGAAAAGTTCTAAGGTTTAGTCTTTAATTTGTCTCCAAAAGTTACTATGTAAGTTTAAAAGAAAGTTCATTCTCAATCAAATTTTAAGGCACAGTAGAGGCCAGTACTTCTTTATGTTGTAGCAAAATGGGTTATGAGTGTCTCGTGGGTGTAGATAATGAATCTACATGTGCTAACATATAAGTGTATACAAATAGTATATATAAATCATAAAATCATGGAAAATTATACCAAAGGAGAATAAATGAATCTCTAAAAGGATTTAACTATCTTAGCTACAAATTTTACAACATTTTTTTCCACTTTTCCCTTTAAAATCCTTCCTTAAGCAAGAAATTTCAAGAAATGAAATATATACAGACATTTTGTAGTTGGCTAAAAGGCAATGATTTGGTATATCAGCTCCTTTTCCACAGCAGAGAACAAGCTGTATTTTTGTTTGTTTCAGTGGAGTAATGCCAAAAGTAATGTTAACTTAGTTAATAGTGTTAATTAGAATCACATTGATTTTATAGTTTTTACTTTTCTTTTTATTACTTTAAAGCTAATAATTACAATTGTAAGGCCTGTTTTTGGATAAAGACATCATGCTCGGCAAAACAGAAGAAGAGTCACAATGAGAAAGATCATCACAGTGTCTGAAACAATGGATTCTGAGCATAGCAGAGATTGTGAGGCTGAGGCCAGGATACGGTGAGGTTTCTATCTGTTGTTCATCTAAACAACAGTAACTATAATTTAAGTGTGAGGGAATTATAAAGAATATTTTTACTTTGTGTATCTAATATATAATATATAAATTGTTGTTGTTGTCGTTGAGTCCTATTGAGTAGAAACTGATAAATAGCTGACCCTCCAGTGGGTTTTCAGTGGCAATAAATCGCCCAGGAGATGACCCATTTTTCTCCTACAGAGAAGGCGGGGGATTAGAATTGCGGGCCTTGATAATTGGAGCACAGCTTCTTACTACTAAACATGTGTGTAAGTAGCATAAAAAAAATTAAAATATTTTAAACTAATTATCAGTTTGTCTCAAAAATGGCCACCATCAATTCAAACTCTCTACATGGCTAAAATTGAGAAGAATGGGCATCTCAGGACACTTAATTGTGCCCATGTGAAACTAAGTATAAATCAAAAAGATGTCATCTGAACAGAACAAGAGAACACGAAGGGTTTAAAATCAGCAAAAGTGTGCATCAGGGTTGAATCCTTCCTCTATATCTACTCAATCAGAGAAAATCCTTTCAGAAGCTGTACTATATGAAAAAGAATGTGACATCAGGATTGTAGGAAGATTCATCAATGGCCTGTTTTATGTAGATGACATAACATTTTTTGCAATAAGTGAAAAAGTACTTATGGCAGAATACGAAAGACTACAGCCTCTAATATGCATTACATCTCAACATCAAGGCAACAAAATTTCTCACAACTTGACCAATAGGCAATATCATGGTGGATCGAGAAAATACTGAAGTTGTAAATTATTCTACTTGGATCCATGACATACATGCATGCCATGCTGGGAGTAATCAAGGAATCAAAAGACATGTTGGAGAATTGGAGAAATCTCCTTTCAAAGACTTCCTCAAAGTTTTAAAGAACAAATATGACAGTTTAGAGAATAAAACATGTCTGATCGAAACCATCATATTTTCAATTGCTTTACATGGATCTGAAAGTTGGACAATGAATAAGGATGACAAAACAGAAATGCATTTGAGTTGTTGTGCTGGTGAATAGTATCAAATACACTATAAAATGCCAAAACAACAACAACAAAAATCTGTCTTCGAGGAACTACAACCAGAATAATGTCCTTTAATGGCAAGGAGAGTGAAATTTATTTTCATTTTCTTTGAGCGTATTTTCAGGATAGGCTCAAAGAGAAATCTTGGAGTCCTTTGAGAGGGCATTCTGCTGGAAAAGATAAAGGGATAATGAAAAAAGTATTGACACAGTGATTACCACAATGGGCTGAGCATGACAGAGACCAGGAGCATGGAACAAGACAGGGCAAGGTTCAGACCAAAGGCATATGGTTTGAATCCATCATCTGCTCTGCAAGAGAAAGATGGTGGCTAACCCCATGCTACTAACTGCCTTTAAAAAAAAACTTCTGGCAGGTCAGCTATGTGTAGGTTCTGACTTGAAAGTACATAACAACAACAACAATAACAACATATGGAAGAAGACATTTCTGACTTTCCCTGGAAGTTCTAACTACCCAAATGAAAGCTAATTTTGAGCAAGTATTAAACTTGTTTTCAAATTATTGATAATATCTTGGTGTAAGTTATTAAACTATGATTATAAAATGGATCTCAGTTCCTTAGTTGTAAGAAATTGTGCTGAAATCCCAAAAGCTTATGTTTTGAATGCACCAGCTGTTCCATGGGAGAAGCATGGACAATCTCCTCCAATGGACTTCCTGTCTCTGAAAATTCACTGGAGGGTCAGCTGTGGGTCAACTCCAACTTGATGGTACACAACAAAAACAACATTATAAATTATGTTAGTGGGAGTGAAATTGTGGCAATAAGTGGCATTTGAAAGCTCTATTTACTATGTGGCAATACTTTATAGATAAAAATTTACCTTAATATAAGAGTAAAAGAATATATAGATAAAATTAGTAGATAAAAGGATGATGTTGGACATGAAAGTTATTATTTAAAAAGAACCATCTATATTGTTATTCTTAAAGAGTTTTTAAAATTAATGTAAGGGAATGATTGCCTGAAACACAATGTGAATGAAGTGAATAAAGTAAAACACAAATACAAAGAATACAAAGTCTGCATGCAAACAAATATAAATTTCTTTTAAAAAATAGCATATGTTATGTATAATGTTTCTACAAAATGTTACCAAAATCCTAATAGATAACTCAAGGTTAATAAGCAGCACCGTGTGTTCTCAGTTCATGAGCAGTTCTGTAACTTAATTGTCTGCCCTGTGGTATGTCTCATTGCAACTCCCCATGCGCGCAGCACTGGGAGCCAGGTAATGGGAAGAGTGGATGTTCCTGCAGTGGAGCTGCGGGCAATTTCAGACACATCTTGATTTGCTTAGCTGTGCGACCCTTTCTGGAGCCAGAACTGCAAGGGAAGAAGCTTTAGGGTCTACAGTATTCCTGGGAAGCATATATGATGTGTAGGGAGGCTTCCTGGCTATCATGCTGATACTGAAAATTCCTGCCCCACTGGTCAGAGATTAGATGAGCTGCAAGGATGAAAAGGGAACCTGCATAGACTTGGGTCAAGGAGGAGCTGCCATCCACTGCTATGCAGTTTCAGGAGGAATAAAAAGTACAGGCCAGGGAAAAGGCAGACTGTTTAATAGTTTTTCCTGCATCAGCTCTAAATACTACAGCGTTGTCAGGTAGACAGTTTTGTTAGTAGCAGAGATATTAAAGTATTGTTACTGGAGTTATTATGTGCATTGAGTTGACTGCAATTCATAGTGACCCTATCTGCAATAGCTCTGAACCCTGCCCTATCCCAAGCCAGTCTTAGTGTCTGTGACACACCTACCCCCATTATATCAGTCACTGTGTCAATCTATCTCAACCTGGGTCTTGTGCTGACCCTCCAGCCTTCCAAGCATGATGTCCTTCTCCAAGGACTGGTCTCTCCTAGCAACATGTGCAAAATACATGAGACAGAAGTTCAAATCCCTCTATGGAACTAGGCTTCCCCCTCTCCAGGAGAGACCTCTTTGTTCTTTTGCCAATCCACAATATGTTCAATAGTCCAGCACCACAACTCAAAGTTGCCTGCTATCTTTATTCATTGTACAGCTATTTGATACATAGCAAGCAATTGCAAAGACCATGGCCTAAATCAGGCACATTTTAGTCTTTAGACTGCAATAATGGCTCTTTAGGACTTCTGGAGAGGTCTCTGACAACAAATTTTTCCAAATGCAATTCTTCTTTTGATTTTCTGACTGCTGGTGCCAAGGTGTTCATTGTGGAACAGAGTAGGCTGAATTTTTTTTTTAATTTAGGTTGTTTATTTTTCATTTCAGTGAACATCTACAGAGATTTTGGAATTCCATTCATTCATTGTTGCACCCTTCTC
>NW_006399893.1:2477808-2482513 GCF_000299155.1 Elephantulus edwardii | reverse complement strand
AATATAATACTTTTAGACTATTCTCTCCCCCATAGACTTCAATGCCGTAAACATATTTCATCCAGTTTTTCTCATTCTTACCCCCACCCCATGCCAGCCTCATTCTACAACAGTGGCACCGTATAGCATTTGTCCCTTTGTGACTGAGATACCTCAGCATAATGTCCTCCAGGGTCACCCATTAAGCTGAAATTTTTTACAATATCAATCTCTTCTCTATCTATCATGGTGTTGTCAATTGGTGCAATGGTGAGAATTTTTGTTTTCTTGATGTTGAGCTTCAGTCCACATTAAAGACTTCAGTCCTTGACCTTCTGCAGTAAATACTTCAGGTCCTCAGTTTCAGCAAACAAGGTTGTGCCATCTGCATAGTTCAAGTTGTTGATGAGTTTTCTTTCAACCATGATGCCATATTCTTCCTCATAAAGTCCAGCTTCCCAAGTAATCTGTTCTGCATACAGAATGGAAAGGTATGGAGAAAGGACGTATATTTCATGCACTCCTTTCTTGCTTTTAAATCGTGCAGTGTTTCCTTATATTGGAAGCATCAAATATTTAGTCATTTTAATTATTCAGAATGATCTATATCCCTTATTATTAGTTGTCGTTTCTTTTAGTGTGGATATAAAAACTTAACTTTTAATTAATGAACTCTCTAGGTGTTTTTTTTAATTGAAAAAATACTGCTATTACAGTATCTGGGACAATGGGGTTTGGTGTGTTGGAATTAGTGAGACTGACTCAGGACAGGAAAGGGTTCAGAGCTTGTTGTAGGGTCACTATAAGTCGCAGGCGACTCAAGGGCACATAACCACAAAAACATACTATATTGGTTATTTTTTTATTTATTTTTTCTTACTTAAGCCTCTTGTTTGGAGTCAACAAGATCTTGGGGAGGGCCTTCGTATTTAAAAGTTCGTTGTTACTGTATTTTTGGAGGAACATTCTTCTAAGTGATACAGCACTCTCCTGTCAATTATGTTGTACTGAAGTAACCTGGGGTTGTTGTGATGCTGAATCTTGTATCATTGGGGTGTCAAATGTTACACCGGTTACTCATGGTGGACAGTGTTTGGTGAAGCTTTGAGTTGAAGACAGGTCTGGGAGCAGGAGTGGCATCCACTTCCTAAACACCATGCCTCTGGACACTCTCTGAACTCTGATAAATTATTGTAGTTGTAGAAAGGCTTCAGGCCTTTGGTTCATAGGGTTGCTATGAGTTGTGCTTGACTTGATGGAAATCAACAACATATTATATTTATTTATGGCTCTGGTGGCCTAGTGGCAAGAAGTGGCGCTGCAATCCAACACCCATATATTTCGAATCCACCAGATGATCCATGGGAAAAGGATGGACTACTTCCCCCTGTGCGATTTATTGCCCCTTAAAACCCACTCAAGGGTCAGCTATAGGTTCATTTCAACTCTAAGGTAAACAACAATAACAACAGACATCAAGGTATCATGAAGAAAAACGTGGAATCAGGATCCTAAGAAGACTCATCAACAATCTGCATTATAAAGGCAACACATATTTGCTTGCTGAAAGTGAGGATGACTTAGCAACTGTTATAGAAGATTAAGGACTACAGCTTTCAATATGGACTGTATCTCAAGATCAAGAAGACACAAAGCTTCACCTCTGGACTGATAAACAACACTATAGTGGATGGGAAAATGGTTGAAATTTTCAATAATTTCATCCTACTTGAATTCAGAGTTCTCACTTGTGGTATCAGATTTCAGATCAGAAGACACAATGAATTGGGAAAGTCCACTGCAAGGGACCTTTCCAAATTACTAAGGAATACTCATGTCAATTTGAA
The DNA here is from genome assembly GCF_000299155.1 of Elephantulus edwardii. NCBI lineage: Eukaryota > Metazoa > Chordata > Mammalia > Macroscelidea > Macroscelididae > Elephantulus > Elephantulus edwardii. Next base: position 2,480,687 of record NW_006399893.1, on the reverse strand, counting down.
GACTAAGGTGTGCCTGATTCAGGCCATGGTCTTTTCAATCACTTGCTATGCATCTAAGAGCTAGACAATGAATAAAGATAACAAGAAGAATTGATATCTTTGAGTTGTGGTGTTAGAGAAGAACATGGAATATTTTATGGACTGCCAAAAGAATAAACAAATATGTCTTGGGAAGAGTGCAGGTAGAGTTCTCCTTGGTGGCAAAGACGATGAAGATTTCTCTCACATTCTTTGGACATGTTAGCCGAGGCAACTCCTTGGAATAGGGCATCATACTTGGAAACCTGGAGTGTCAGCAAAAGACAGGAAGACTTTAAATAAGATGAACTGACACAGTGACTGCAGTCATAGTCTGAGGTGTGTTAGATTATGAGAATGGGCTAAGATAGGACAGGGTTCAGATCTGTTGCTCATAGGGTCTCTATTAGTTGTACTCAACTTGATAGAATCTAACAGCTACAGAAATCAAGAAAGGTGTATGTCAGGGCTGTATACTTTCCCTATCCTTTTTCAAACTCTATGTTCTGCAAACCATTCAATAAGTTGGACTTTATGAAGAGAAATATGGCATAAATATTGAAGGACGAATCATCAACAACCTATATTATGCAGATGACATAACCTTACTTGTTGAAAGTGAGGGCTTGAATCACTTGTTAAAGAACGTCAAAGACTATAGCTTTCCTGAACATAGAAAATCCATATGACTCAGCTATTCCACTGTTTGGTACATAACCTGAGAAAATGAGAAATAAGGCACAAATGGGGATTAATACACCATTGTTAATAGCAGCATTATTCACATTACAAGAACATGGAAACAGCCCAAATGTCCGAACACAATCGAATGTTTTGAGCAATTATGGTACATTCACACAATGGGATACTATGCAGCATGCATGAACAATGATTTTGAAAATCACTACCAAACTTGGGAGGGCCTAGAGACCATTATGCTAAGTGAACTAACTCAGTCTCATAAGGACAAATACTGTATAAGGCCATTATTGTAGAAACAGAAAGATAAAAACCATGTATGAGGATCCAAAAGGGGTAGGGGGGACAAGAGACCTGAGAATGGGCATGTGTCGGTAACCATAGAACCACACAAATTGGTGGGTAAAGGAAATTGGAAAGATTTGATGTGAAAATCAATGTATATGAACTTTATAAGGAAACCAGTACCAAAAAGAAGTGTGTGGGGTTTTTTTTAACAAAAGACTACAGCTTTAAATATGGATTGTATTTCAACATCAAAAAGACAAAAATCCTCACCACTAGGCCAATAGGCAGCATCATGAAAGATGGAAAACCACTGAAGTTGTCAGCAATTTCATCTTACTTGAGTCCACAGTCAATTCTCTTTATGCCAGCAGTCAAAAAATCAAAGTACATGTTGTACTGGAAATGTCAGTTTAAAGGCTAAGTTGTGCCTAATTCAGGTTATGATCTTTTCAATCACTTGATATTCATCTGAGAGCTAAACAATGAAAAACAATGAAAAAAATGTGATGCCTTTGAATGGTGATATTACAGAAGATTTCTGAATCTCCCATGAACTACAAAAAGAATAAACACATATGTCTTGGAGAAAGCACAGCCAGAGTGCTCTCTGGAGGCAAGGATTACAAAATCTCATCTCAGATACTTTGGATATCTTCTTAGGAGGGTCTATTTCTTGGAAAGGGGCATCATGCTTAGAATGGTGTAGGGATCAGCAAAGGAGAGGATGACTCTCTAGGAGATAAACTGACACTGTAACTGTAGCTATGAGTTCAAATGTGTCAGAGAATATGAGGATGAAACAAGACAGGACAGAGTTCAGATAGGCTGTACACAGGGCCACTATGAGTTATACTCAACTCGACGGAACCTAACAACAATAGACATCATGCTGGGAAAAGAAGAGAATCAATGGAAGATAACTAACACTCAATTCAATAAATTAACAGTGGCTGCAACAATGTGCTTGAGCTTGGAGATTCTGGGGATGGTCACGTTTCCATCAGCGGCTCAAGGGGTTGCTATGAGTGGAGTTGATTCCCCAAAGCTAAAGGGAAAAAAAAACAAGAAATCAAAGAGCTAAACAGAAAATTTCAAAAGGCAACCCGGGGTGATGAAGCAAGATACTATAATGAAATGTGCAGAGAGCTGGAGTTAGAAAATCAAAGAGACCAAACTCGCTCAGCGTTTCTAAAGCTAAAGGAGTTGAAAAACAAATTCAAGCCACGGGTGGCAATACTTAAGGACACTTTGGGTAGAATGTTAAATGATCCAGGAAGTATCAAGAGAAGATGGAAAGAATACACAGAGTCACTGTATCAGAAGGAATTGGCTGACACAGAAGAATTTCATGAAATGACAGATGAGCAAGAGCCTATGGTGATGAAGGAGGAAGTTCAAATTGCTCTGAAGAAATTGGCAAAAAACAAGGCTCCAGGAGTTGACGGCATACCAACTGACATATTTCAACAGACAGACACTGCCCTGGATGTGCTCACTAAGGTGTGCCAGGAAATTTGCAAGACAGCCAGCTGGCCGACTGACTGGAAAAGATCGGTATTTGTTCCCATTCCAAAGAAAGGTGACCCAACAGAGTGCAGACATTATCGAACAATATCATTAATATCACATGCAAGCAAGATTCTGCTGAAAATTATCCAAAAATGTTTGGAACAATATGTCAACAGAGAACAGCAAGATGTACAGGCTGGATTTAGAAGAGGTCGTGGTACTAGGGATATTATAGCTAATGTTAGGTGGATCTTGGCAGAAAGCAGAGAATACCAGAAGAATGTCTATGTGTGCTTCATTGACTATGCAAAGGTTTTTGACTGTGTGTATCATAACAAACTGTGGCTGACTCTGAGAAGAATGGG
>NW_006399893.1:2475846-2477708 GCF_000299155.1 Elephantulus edwardii | reverse complement strand
AACATTTGATTGTACTATTGCGAAACCTATACTTGGGCCAAGAGGCAGTCGTCAGAACAGAGCAAGGAGACACTACATGGTTCAAAATCAAGAAGAGGGTCCGTCAGGGATGTATTCTGTCTCCATACCTTTTCAATCTGTATGCAGAACAGATCATTCGAGACACTGGGCTGTACGAGGAGGAATGTGGCATCAAGATTGGTGGAAGAATCATCAACAACCTGCATTATGCAGATGATACAACCCTGCTTGCTGAAACTGAGGAGGACTTGAAGCGCTTGCTGCAGATATGAGTTGAAGCTCAACATCAAGAAAACAAAGATTCTCACCACTGGGCCAATTGGCAGCATCATCATGGATGGTGAAGAGATTGAGATAGTTAACAGTTTTCGTTTTCTTGGCACCACAAACAACACTCTTGGTAACAGCAGCCAGAAAATCAAGAGACTAATTGCATTGGGAAAGTCAGCTGTAAGGGACCTCTCAAAAGTGCTGAAGAGCAATGACATCAGGCTGGAGACTAAGGTGCACCTGATCCGGGCTATACTCTTTGCAATTATGTGCTATGCATCAGAGAGTTGGACAGTGAATAGGGATGATAGAAAGAGAATTGATGCCTTTGAACTGTGGTGCTGGAGACGAGTGTTGAATATACCATAGACTGTTAGGAGAACAAACAGGTTTGTCCTGGAGAGGGTGAAGCCGGAATGATTCTTGCAGTCAAGAATTCTGAAGCTTCATTTGACACACTTTGGGCATGTTGCAAGGAGGGACTGGTCCTTGGAGAGGGACATCATGTTTGGCAGATTGGAGGGGCGACGAAGGAGAGGAAGATCTTCGATGAGATGGATCGATTCTGTGACTGGAGCAGTGGGAATAAGTGTGTTTGAGATGGCTAGGTTGGCACAGGATAGAAGGGCGTTTAGAGCTATGAGTCGCAGACAACTCGATGACACATAACAACAACAACAAGAACAGCAACAGGATATTTTACTATCAGAATAAAGCCACACAAAATACTGAAATAAATTGGCTGAGATAAGCAACAAAACAAAAACAAAATAGAACAGAAAAAGAATGTTTTTCAAACTTTGCAGGGCATTACCCTATTCTTAAAACCCAAGCACTTTTCCTCCAGAAGATGCTACATCTAGAATCCTAATTACCTTTCTCTGTTCAGGTGAAAACCACTGAAAATCAGTATTCTGGCCTTTCTCAGTCTTTTGTTATCTTTAAAGCCAGTGCCTGATCTTTGTACTCAAAACTACTCTCAAGGGCAGTAACTACAGCTCAGAATCACCTTACACCCTTTCTACCTTTCACCTGGTTCAAAGCTGTGCCATGAATGTATTGAATAACTAATATTATTTCTCTTCCAAGCCAATACTATCACCAACTATTGATAAATTATTTAGAATTTGTTAGCATGGACTATTAACTTGGTCAGGCAACTTCAATGTGGACAAAGATAAATTTCTCTGATATGGGAGTAGAGAAAATGAAGGCAAAAGGTTAAATTAAAGAGGAAGGAAGTAATGCATCAGCTCCTAAGCTCTGTGTTTCAGGGACTCCTCATGGGAAAAGCAGAAGACAAACCCATCAGTATGTGAAGAGACATCGTCACACCCTGCTCTTTGGCCAGTTTCTGCCTTCATTATCAGTGCTTCAATTCATCTGTGAGTAACCCCAAAAGATAAAGGGTAAGCAATTCTTTATGCAAGTAAGACTGAGAAGCACGTTCCAATTTAGGAGCAGGTGTATGCTAAAAGCTCATATGTTGTTGTTGTTGTTATGTGCCATCGAGTCGTCTGTGACTCATAGTGACCCTGTGCACAACAGCCCTAAACCCTGCTCTATCCTGC
>NW_006399893.1:2468629-2473519 GCF_000299155.1 Elephantulus edwardii | reverse complement strand
AATGATAGTGGTATTCACTGGACTTCCTTGTAAGCGTATGGATATAATCCTGCCACTCATGATGTTGTACTTCAAGATGGATCTAGAAATTACTTTTTTTACTATGAAGGCAACCCCATTTTTCAACTTGTCTTTTCATCTCCAGAGTAATGTGCATCATCAAATAACTACCACATAACCCCATAGAAATGAAAGGGTGGCAGAAACACCGCAAAAAACCCCCCATCAACACAAAGCAACAAACCCTGGGATTGGTCCCAGGAAAGAACTGCATTTTAATAATATTTAACTACCTTCTATATTAGGTTCAAGGAGTGCTGGTGGCATAGTACATTTTGCTAACTGAAAAGTCAACAATTCAATTCTATCAGCGGCTTGTAGAAGGAGGAAAAAGAGCTGTCTTTTCCCAGAGAGATTTAAAGTCTATGAAAGGTATGAAGTAGAATCAACTCAACAGAAGGACTTATTTAATAGTAACATCAGGAGCCTGGGTGGCACAGTTTCCATTTGCCTACTTACCTAAAACATCAGTGATGTTAGTTTGAGGACTAAGGTGAGTTTGATTTAAGCTATAGTCTTTCCAGTCACTTGTTATCCATCTGAGAGCTGGACAATGAATAAGGATGACAGACAAAGAATTGATGCCTTTGAGCTGTGGTGTTGTAAAAGAGCAATGAACATCCTAATGAGAATAGTCAAGAGAACAAATATGTCTTGAAGAGGGTGTAGCTGGAGTGCTCTTTGGAGGCAAAGACAATGCATACTTTGGGCATGTTGCTAACAGGGGCTATTCCTTGGAGAGGGACATGATACTTGGAAAGGTTGAAGGTTGGCAAAGGAGAGGAAGACCCTTGACCAGATGTATTGACAAAGTGACTGCCTCAATGGGCTCTAATGTGTAAGGAAGTGTGAGAATGACACAGTATAGGGGAGGGTTCAGATCTTATGTTTATAGGGTTGCTATGCTCAATGGCACCTAGCAACAATTAAGTGTTGATAATTTTAGTTTGAATCATTCAGTGGCTTCATGGAAGAGAAGTCTGCTAAACTGTTTCTGTATGAAAATTATCAAACATAAGTTTATCATGAATGAGAATCAACTCAACAACAATGAGCTATAAGAGTATCTTTTAGAGAAAAAAATGCAAACGGAAATAACCTCGGGATGCCCAGATCCTTTATCTTTATCACTTGATTTTTTTCTGGGGTGTGGCTGTAGGAAAGAAGAGTTAAGTGAACGAAGAGGAAAGAAACACTTTTGAGAAGGTATTAAGTGTTAAGGAGCTAATCCTGACAAAAGAATATAATTTGATTTGGAATGGAAAGAGGCCCCGAATAAGCAAAGCAGTCCTTAAAAATAGAAAAAAGGTAGGAGGCATCTCACTCTGTGATTTCAAATCCTTCTACACTGCTGTGGTAGTCAAGACAGCATGGTACTGGTACAATGACAGACACATAAATCAATGGAATAGAATTGAGAACATAGACATCAGACCATCTACGTACGGTCAACTGATTTTTGATAAGGAAATGAAATCAGTTAAGTGGGGAAACGGCAGCCTTTTTAACAAATGGTGTCAGCAAAATTGGAAAACTCTCTGCAAAAGACTCAAGCAAGATCCATACCTCACTCCATATACAAAAACCAACTCTAGGTGGATTATGGACCTAAGACTAAAACCAAGGACTATAAGCTTCATTAAAGGAAAACTAGGAAGAAATCTAATAGGAGAAGAGAAAATAGATGAATGGGACCTTCTAAGAATCAAATCCCTAGGCACAGCCAAAAATTTCTCCAACAGGGTAAAAAGGGAAGCCACAGACTGGGAAAAAGTATTTGGTAATGACATATCAGACAAGGGACTTATATCCAGAATTTGTAAAATACTTGAGCACCACAACAAGATAAAGGTAAGCAATCCAATAGAAAAACGGGCACAGGATATGAACAGACACTTCAACAAAGAAGACATTCAGATGGCCAAGTACATGAAGAAATGTTCAAAATCCCTAATTCTAAAAGAGATGCAAATCAAAACAACTATGAGATATCATCTCACCTCAGTAAGAATAGCAAAATAGAACAGCAAGCAACAAATGCAGGTGAGGTTGTGGAGAAACTGGAACCCTTATTCAGTGTTGCAGGAAGTGTAAAATGGTGCAATCACTATGGAAAGTGGTGAGATGCTTTCTCAAAAAGTTGCAAATAGATATCATTTGACCCAGCAATTCCACTATTGGGAATATACCCCAAAGAGACCATAACTGCCACCCAAGCAGATATATGCATACCCATGTATATTGTGGCTTTGTTCACAATAGCAAGGAGGTAGAAACAACTTAAGTGCCCATCAACAAACAAATGGATAGGGAAGCTGTGGTATATTCACACAATGGAATACTACACTGCATTTATAAAAAAGGAACTCATGCAATATTAAAAATGGGTGACCCTGGAGGACATTATTCTGAGTGAAATATCTCCGTCACACAGGAACAAATACTGCATAGTGCCACCATTGTAAAGTGGGACTGACATCAGGGTTGGAGGGAGACTGAGAAAGATGGGATAAATAATGAATACTGCATTGAAATAGATGAGGGAGAAAACTGTTTAAAAGGGATATGTGATTAGTTACTATTGTCATGATAAGAGTCCAGAAGGAAGGCTGCATAGTTCAGGGGATCTGGGGGGAGGGATTGTAAAATAATGAAAGAATGTTTCTTTTACTTTTAAAGAGAGGAGTATGGGAGGTATGAAAGATGGGCAGGGAGAAAAGTGCAACAATGAATGAATGGAAATATAAGGGAAAAAAAGAGCTATGAGAGTGAAGGTGAGACTGAAGGCTTAGACAATGGGGAATCAGGGTGTGGGCCAAGAGAAGCTTTCTACCTTCCCTCCATTACTTCCTTTTCCCTTGTCCTGAGGAACTGGGGTTGGGTGATATCAAATGAGAAGAAAAACGAGTGAGGGCAAATCCATTTCTGTGGACAATAAAGAGCACACTGGCAAGGTTTCTGTAAAAGAATGAAGCCCAAATCCACATCTACATTTCTTATTTTCCACAGAAGATCCTGGGTGGAGTAGAAGGAGAAAAATGTTAACAAAAGTCAAGATTATACAAACAAGCGAACTGTACTAATCTGATAGAAACCAAAGGTTCTCTTGAGCTTGTGGACCTTCAATCCCCTTCATGCCTAAGCCTCAACCCAGCCTTAGAGAACAACTTTTACCCAAATAATAGGCCAAGAAAGAGAAATATAACACCAGGGAGAATCCACTCATCAGAAAAACAAACAAACAACCAGACAAGATAAAAGAGGCATTTGCTCAAAAGGAAAGCTGAAACGGCAGGAAGGGGCAGGAGAGAAGAATGAATGGAAACAGATTCCAGGGAGGCAGTGAGAACTAATGGGACTACACTCAATGTCAAGGAAAATAATTCATAAGATGTTGCTGTGAGACATGATTTATAAAATGCTCTGTCCTGCTCACTTCTCCTTCTTGGGTTTTGAGAGAGAAGACAGAAGTTTACAACAGGACTAGGTAAACTATGTCCAGAAGGATAAATCTGACCCAATGCCTCTTTCTATAGAAATACACTTTCGCTGAAGCAAAGTTAAATCATTTGGTTTACGTATTACATATGGTTACTTTTGTGCTACAAAAGAGAGTTGAATAGCTAAAAATTACTTCCTTTACAGGGGAAGTATGCTGCTTCCTTGGTGGAACTGTACTGAAGGGTAAGTGCAGGGACAGAATCAGAGAGTCATATCAAGGGGCATGGTTTTCCAAGCAGCCCTCACTTTTGCTCACTCTCCCACTGCCATTAGTGATCTTTTCCTGTTACAGGCTGTCGGGGCACCTCTAGTATGCAATACGCAGGGAGATATCAAAGTAAAAAAGATAAAGGGGGTCTGAGTAGTGGTCTAATCACCAAAAATACTTAATGAAGAGAAGTAGCTGAGCCATCAGAAGTAATAGAGAATCTTTGTTCTGGGCAGTTGATTTGATTGTGAGCCATGATGACCCCTTATAAAAAAGAAGAATTGCCCCAAAGGATTTCCTAGGTTGTAATCGTAACAAGAACTGATTACCACGTGTTTTTCTCTCATGGAGCTACTGATGGGCTTGGATCCTCAATTCATCAGGAATATAACAACCAGGGCTACATTGAGCAGCTAACCACTGACCAACCAGGGCTATTTAGAGTAGATTTAACAACCAATACAAGAGCAAAGAAGGCTGTCTTTCTCACAAAAGTTTAAAAGTACATTCTTTGAACTTTTCTTGTTTTGCTCTTTCTCATGACTATCTTTGTTCTATTATCTTGCATTCTATTTACTGTCTAGTTGTTGGTAGTTTTATTTTTTGCTTTCGGAGTGTTGTTTTTGTTTTGGGCTTTTGTGTTTTGTTGTGTTTTTTGTTGTTGTTGTTGTTTTTTATCAAAAAAACCCCCAAAACAAACAAACACCAGGTTTCTTCTCAACCAGGTGAGAATTTTATTTTTTTCAACAAGGCAATAGCTTTTTTATGAGTTAGAACTACATATTCTTTCCATTACCCATGGTGTCTCATACAATCTAGGGACATGTTGGGTAGTATAATGAATAGGTAACTTGTCACATGTAAAGACACTCAGGTTAAGTTGCCACAATAATCTGCATCCCCAATTACACAATTAATTCCATACAAAAAAAGAACAAGCTGAAGCTGAGGAAAATTAAACCAAACCCAAAGCAACTAAAATATGATTTTGAGTCTATACCACCTGAATTTCAGAACCATCTCAGGAACAGGATTGAGGCTTTGAATACTAATGAGTGAAGGCCAGATGACGTGTGGGAGGATATCAAGGGTATCATCCAGGAAGAGTGCAAACGGTCATT
>NW_006399893.1:2455891-2461531 GCF_000299155.1 Elephantulus edwardii | reverse complement strand
TTACTTTCCAGCTCCACCCTCCACCAGGATAACCCTTCACATCTGCCAAGTCCCTTCAGAAAATATCTTCCATTGTCCAACCCATGATCTGACCGCTTGTATCTTAAGCTTTCTTGGCTTCTGTGATTCCAAACACGTCAACTGCTGACATTTTTTTGTTTTCTTTTGACCAGTGTCTCTTAAGTTTAGTTGTACTCTCTCCAAGGGAAGGTGACGTGTCCTGTAGAACTCCTGTGTAGATTATATTTTCCTTTCTCGCCCGATTTCTTCTCCCGCCTGTTTTTCCTGGGTACCTGAAAGATGCGTCTTTGCTGTTATACGAGGTGACCTTCCCCAGTGCGCAGCTTCCTGTGTTCCCTCTCCGGCCGGTTTTTCCTGGGCTGTAAAATTTGACAGTTTTTACTTAAAATAATTCATTAATACTGTTTAGCAATAAATGTGCTATAAAGGGGTATGTGTGTATGTGTGTGTGTTTGTATATATGTGTGACTAGAAATGATAAGTAATTTCACTTTGAAGCAATGCTGGAATTGTTGCTTGTAAACAAATGTCCTACATTTTATATATTTCAATGTCAGAACTTATTAAAACTATATATCTATTAGAATCCTATCACTTATTTCATTATCTATTTACAATAAATTGTAATGAATATTGATGGGGTAAGGAAAAGTGAGAATGAAATGGACGGGGCTAAAGAAAGGGCAAGGAGGCCCCAATCACTGAGCCACCGCCGAGGACCCAGCTGCCTCCCCCTCGAGCCCCCTCACTTCCCGATGCTCCGTGCCCCCGCTTGCCTTCTCCCGCCACTGCCTTCCGCAGGCCATTTCCACCGAGGAAAAGGAATCGTATCTTATGTCTGCTATCCAGAACCTCCACTCTTTCGATCCCTTTTCTGATGCAAGTAAGGGTGATGATCTGCTTCCTGCTGGGACTGAGGATTATATCCATATAAGAATTCAACAGAGAAACGTCAGGAAGACCCTTACAACTGTCCAGGGATCGCTGATGAATACGATAAAAAGAAAGTCTGCTGTTAGGGACCTCTCTAAAGTACTCAAGAGCAACGGTGTCTCTCTGGAGACTAAGGTGCACCTGATACAGGCCATGGTCTTTGCAATCACTTGTTATGCATCAGAAAGTTGGACAATGACCAGGGAGGATAGAAGGAGAATTGATGCCTTTGAGATATGGTGCTGGAGAATACCATGGACTGCTAGGAAAACAAACAGATTTGTCCTGGAAAGGGTTAAACCGGGTGGCTCCTTGAAGGCAAGGATTCTGAGGCCCCGTCTAACATACTTTGGACATGTTGTGAGGAGAGACCGGTCCTTAGAGAGGGACATCATGCTTGGGAGGGTGGAGGGACGGCGCAGGAGAGGAAGGCCCTCTATGAGGTGGATTGATTCAGTGACTGGGATAATTGGGATGGGAGTGTCGGAGACAGTGCGATTGGCACAGGACAGAGCGGAGTTTAGGGCTGTTGTACATAGGGTCGCTATGAGTCGCAGGCGACTCGACGGCACATAACAACAACAAATGTTTTATCTGTGTAATATAAAATGATTCATAAGTTTAGTTTCTCCAATTTTTTTAAAATTTTTTAAATTTTATTAATATTCTTTGTGTGTGTACTGTCAAATTGGATCTGACTGGTACAGGAAGAGACTGCCCCTTCTTTTCCAGCAGAGCATCTGGTGGATCCAAACTACATACCTCTGGGATTGCAGTGCAACTTCTTGACACTAGGCCACAGAGCTCCTAGTATCTCCATTTTTTTTAATACGTTAATTCAACCATCTATAATAGTGATGTTCATTGATATTTTCTGTTAAGAAAATCTTAGAAGTTATGGTACGTAATAGAAAAGCTAGTTCATTTTCCCTATACAAGATATAATCTCTATGAGATTCGTATTGCTGTTGTTGTGTACCGTTGAGTTGGGACCAATCTGTAGCTGACCCCCGGTGGGCTTTCAGAGGCAGTTAATCGCATGAGAGGAGATTGCTCATCCTTCTCCCATGGAACAGGTGATAGATTTGAACTGTGTACCTTTGAGATTACAGCACAGTTTCTTACCACTAGGCCACCAGAGCCTCCTAAAATTAATATTAAGAAGAAATAATAGTTATATAGTGGCATCCACTTCCTAAACTGTATGCCTCTGGAAATGCTGTGAACTTTGAGAAATGACAATAGTTATAGAAAGGCTTCAGGTATTCTATTTATAGGGTTGCTATGAGTCGTGCGCGACACATTGGCAATCAACAACAACAACAACATATGGTAATAAAGAAGGAAGTTCAGGGAGCGCTGCTGGCCAACTGGCAAGAAGCTGCTCTGTAATCCCAGAAGTACATGGTTCAAATCCACCAGAAGCTCTACTGGAGAAGGAGGAGCAATCTCTTCCTGTACCAGTCAGATCCGATTTGATGGTAGACACATACAAAATAAAAAAATAAAATTTAAAAAAATGTAAAAAAAGAAAGAAGTTAATTCTGCTTAAAGAAATTAGCAAAAAATAAGGCTTCAGGAATTGATGGAATATCAATTGGCATATTTCAACAAACAGATGCAATCCTGGTTGTGCTTGCCAGGTTGGGCCGGGAAATCTGGAGAACAGCTACCTGGCCAACTGACTGAAAAAGATTCATATTTATTCCCTTTCCTAAGAAAGGTGATCCAAGAGAATATGTAAGTTACCAGACAATATCACTTCTATCACATTCAAGCAAGATCTTGCAGAAGATTATCCAAAAATGACTGGAACAGTACATTGATGGAGAACTTTCAGAAATGCAAAAAAGATTTAGAATAGGGCATGGCACTTGAGATATTATTGCTAATGTCAGCTGGATCTTGGCTGAAAGCAGAGAGTACCAGAAGGATGTCTATTTGTGCTTTACCTGCTATGGAAAGGCATTTAACTGTGTGGGTCACAACAAATTGTGGCTATCATTGAGAAGAACGGGAATCTCAGGAAACTTGATTGTGTTCATGTGAAACCTACACCTAGACCAGGCAGCTGCTTTCTGAACAATGCAAAGGAACACTGCATGGTTCAAAATAAAGAAATGAGTCCTTGTCAGCGATGCATCTTTTCTCCATAACTTTTCAATCTATTATGCTGAACAGATTATTCAGGAGACTAGATTTATGAAGAAAAATATGGTATCAAGATTGAAACAAAAGGTATACAAACTTTGTATGCAAACCACTGGAAAATAAAAATTAAAAATGAAGATTGGACTATGGTGTCATGTCAGTCTAGAGACTAAGGTGCACCTGATCCAGACCATGTTGTTGTTGTGTGCTGTCCAGTTGGATATGATTCATAGCTGACTTTCCAGGGACTTTTCAGAGACAGTTAATTGCACAGGAAGAGAGTGCTCATTCTTCGCTTGCAGGGGATTGAAACTGTGCCTTCAGGACTGCAGAAGAGTTTCTTAATCACTAGGCCACAGCCATTTCAATTCTTTTCTATGAGATCTGGACAGTGAATAAGAATGACAGACAAATTGATGCCTTTGAGTTGTGGTGATGGAGAAGAGGAATGAATATAATATGGACGGCCAACAGAACAAACAGGTCTACCCCAGAGAGGGTGAAACGAGGTTGTTCCTTGGAGGAAAGGATTTTGAAACTCTGTCTCACATACTTTGGGTGTATTGTCATGAAGGACCAGTCCTTGGAGAAGGACATCATGGTCAGAAGAGTAGATGGTTAAGGCAGGAGGGAAGATGCTAATTGAGATGGACTGACACAGTGGTGATGGGGTCAGGTGTTTTAGAGAGAGTGCAAGGTTCAGGTACATTGTTCATAGAGTTGCTTCAAGTCATAGTTGACTAGATGGTGCATAACAACAACATAAACATATATACACTTAGGACTGAGGTTGTCAACAATTTCATTTTAGTTGAAATTAGAATCAATGTCCTTGGTCTAGCAATCAAGAAATCACGAGATGCATTGCATTGGGAAAATCTGCTGTCAGGGACTTCTCCAAAGCCATGATGTCAGTTTATAGGCTAATAAGATGTGTCTGATTCAGATAATAGTCTTTTCAGTCACTTGTTATGATTCTGAGAGCTGTACAATGAATACGGATGACAGAAGAAGTGATGCTTTAGAGTTGTTGTACTGGTGAAGAATATTTATTATCCCATAGATAGCTAAAAGAACAAAAAGATATGACTGGGAGGAAGTATCTTAGTGATTCATGTTTGGGGTTGCGAATTAAGAGGGATTAGTATGATTATTTGTTTATTTCTCACAGTAAAGTGAAAATAATGATAGAATTAATTTTTTGTTTAACATTTTTTAATTACGAAAGTGTTCTCTTTGAAATTCAATACAATTAAATCTGAGGCTAAATGGGAAATCAAGAGTCTGTTGGTCCTGGAGGCTTATTTCTGTATTTGTTCATAAACTTTCTAATTTTTAATAGATAAACAAAAGAGGTTGTTATTAAGTCCTTTCGAGTTGAATGCAGCTCAATGAACAACAGACCTGAGCTCCTGAGCCAACCTCACAATTTCTGACACACTTGAGACCACTGTTGTAGCCACTATGTCACTCTGCCTAAGTGAGGGTCTTCTCCTTTACCCCACCCCCAAACTTTCCAGGCATGATGTCCTTCTCCAAGAAATAGCTTCTCTTAGAAATGTACCCCAAACAAGCGTGATGAAGCTACGCCATCCTTGCCTCTAAGGAGCACTCTGGCTGCGCTTTCTCCGAGACACAGCTACTTGTTCTTTTGGCAGTCCACAGGATATTCAATACTCTTCTCCAACAGCAAGTTCAAAGGCATCGATTTTTCTTCTGTCATCCTTATTCACTGTTCAGCTATCAGTAGCATAACAAGTGACTAAAAAGACTATGATCTGAATCAGGCTCACCTTAGTTCTCAAACTAACAATACTGCTCCTCAGGAACTTGGAGAGGTCCCCGACTGCAGATTTTCCAGTGCAATACATCTCCTGATCTCCTGAAAGGGCAGGCCTCTAAAAAAAAAAATCTATGAAATCCTAAACTTAATGGGTAAAATAAAGTTAATAGAATAAATTAGTCATTTTTCAATTTATTTAGAAAAATAATCTCTACTATTCAATAGATTAGACCCATGCACTTTTTCTAAGAATAAGATGCCAAATCTCAGAGACTCATGCTCTACTGATGAAAAAGAAGCAGTGGGGGAAAATGCCAATTATGTGTAAATACCTGATTAAAAACCACATAGTCCTTATCACCAAGGGAAGGGAACTGCAACATTCTAGTAATTCTCTGCCTTGGTGCTGATTTGAAAATTCATCCAGCTGAGAAAAAACTGTCAGCTTGGACTACCTGCTTTTCTAAATGACAACACACCTTTTATAAAAAAGACCTCTAAAGAACAATCTAGTAACTCCAAAGGCCATGTTGTTGTTGTTGGTATGTGCCGTTGAGTCGTTTCCGATTCATAGCGACCCTATGCAAAAGAGCCCTAAACCCTGCTCTATCCTGCGCCAACCGCACTGCCTCTGACACACCCATCCCTATTACCCTAGTCACCGAATCAATCCATCTCATAGAGGGTCTTCCCCTCCTGCGCTGTCCCTCAACCCTCCCAAGCATGATGTCCCTCTCCAAGGACCCGTCCCT